>NC_068427.1:47341232-47369818 GCF_023373465.1 Oncorhynchus keta | reverse complement strand
TTTCTCTCAGACTTATTTGCCTGTACAGTTTTAACACCAGACACACTGACAGCCTCTTTTGAAAATACCTTTCTGGCCTGTGATCTGGCCACCACAAAGATTTTCATATAAAGTGTTATAATAATAGAGCATGGGACAACCATTGTAATTACAAGGTGAATGATATTAACCCAGGTTATTCCTTCATAAATAAAACATTCTTTCAAACACCTACTGGGTACCTGTACATTTACAAAGTTTTTATAATAGCAGCATCGTAAATGATGCAACAACACCAGGTAATGGATATACAACACATCATTCTAGTTGTTGTTATTTTAGAGTGGTACAATAAGGGATCACACACAGCAACATAGCGGTCAATAGATATCAAGACCAAATTGCCCAGAGATAAAGAAGCACATAAAAAATCTATGTAGATATTAAACTCACAGAAATATTCCCCAAAACCCCAGCATGATTCCATTATTGCTACAGTCAGTACTGGTATCACAATCAGTCCCACCAGGAGATCTGACACAGCCAGAGAGAATGAGCAGGTTTGTTGGAGTGTGGAGCTGCTTGAAGTGAGAGATGGAGATGATCACCAGTATGTTCAAAAATACTGTAACTGCTGAAATCAATGAGAAGAAGATGTACAGTGTTATGTAGATAGATGTCGATTGCAAAGCCTTTCTGCAAGAAGAGTTTCCGTCTTGAAAACAGTATTGAATTTCTTAATGTTTCTCCATTTGTAATAAAAGGTGAAAATGCTGAGGTCCTGCTCCTGCTTGGTCCTGTGTGTGACCCTGTCAGGTCCGCCTTCTGACAAACTTTGAGCTCTGCCTCTCTATTTATCCCTCAGTTACTGACAGCCACTCCCCTCCCCAGGATCTCTCTACACACACACACACACACACACACACACACACACACACACACACACACACACACACACACACACACACACACACACACACACACACACACACACACACACACACACACACACAACAAATGAACAAACGGTTGGATAAAGAAAATAATTAATGAAAGCATGATGTAATGTATGACAGGATTGGATGTTGCTGTGCCCAGCTAGCCTGTCCTTCAGCCTTACTGATAGTTGGAGATGAGAGAAAAGGTACATTTTCTCCAAATCAATTCAAATGTATTTCTCACAAGCGCCGATCAGGTGAGTACCTTAGAGTGAAATGCTTACTTACAAGCCTTTAACCAACAATGCTGTTTTAATAAAAAATAAATGTTAAGTGAAAAATATATAAGTAAAAAATAAGAGTAACAAATAATTTGAGCAGCAGTTCTTACGATCTTCTTCATCTGATGAGGAGTAGGAAAGTTCAGACCAAACTGCAGCGTGGTACATGTCCAAGTTAAATGTATTACAACTGAACACTGAATAAAAGAATAACAAAAGTGAAACAACGAAAATCGAAACAGTCCTATCAGGTGAAACAACATAAAACAACTACCCACAAACACAGATGGGAAGAGGAAACCTAAGTATGGTTCTCAATCAGAGACAACGATAGACAGCTGCCTCTGATTGGGAACCATACCAGGCCAAACACAGAAATACAAAACATAGAACAAAACATAGAATGCCCACACCAACTCACGCCCTGACCAAACCAAAATAGAGATAAAAAAGGAACTAAGGTCAGGAAGTGACAGTACCCCCACCACCCCAAAGGTGCGGACTCCGGCCGCAAAACCAGAAGGAGGGTCTGGGTGGGTATTTCACCGCGGTGGCGACTCTGGTGCGGGACATAGACCCCACTCCACCTTACTCATGGCCCACTTACGAGGCGCCTCTGGAGGTGCGACCCTCGCCGCCGACCCCGGACTGGGGACCCTTACAGCGGGCACTGAATAGGAGGGAGACTCTGGCAGCGTGCTGGAGTTGGAAAACTCTCTCACCTCCATCTCTGCCCTCTGGAGGACCACCCTGAACAGAGCCATGAACCTCTCAAACGAACCCAGCTCCTCCTTTCCTTTCTCCCAGATGGTCGTAGCCCATTCCAATGACCGTCCGGTCAGCAGGGAAATGACCGTAGCAACCTTGGAACACTCGGTGGTAGGGGCTCCGTATGATAGGTGAAATAGAGGGAGCCCTGGAATAGGAAGCCACGGCATTATGATGTAGTGCCGTCATACTTCTCCGGAAGGGACATTTGGGCTTCGATGACCCGGGTGGACGGCTGGGGGACTGGCTCACTGCAACGACCCATGGTAGGAGGCCCTACAGAGGATTGGAGAACATTGCTGGTGGTGTCGAGGCGGTGGAGACCGCGGAGGACCTCCTTCATGGCCGTACCCAGTAGAGCCAGCTCTTGGTGTCGAGGCAGTGGAGAACGCGGAGGACCTCCTTCACTGTAGTACCCAGTAGAGCCAGCTGGTGGTGTCAAGGCGGCTGAGAACGCGGAGGCCCTCCATCACGGTCGTACCCAGTTGAGCCAGATGGTGGTGTTGGTGGAGTAGATCACCCTGTTCCTTGAACATGTGGAAGATGCTGTTATCTTCTGCAGCTTACATATTTTCTGATGCAGTATTCTGTAACGTATTTGCTTGGAGTCAGGAAGCAGGTCAAGAAGGTACGTTTTTTTAAAAAGCAGATAAACAAAACAGGAGAAGCATACTGAACATGAACAAAACCAATACTGCCTGATAACTGAGGCCACTGATTGTTATATAAAGTAGTCAGGGTGGTGATTAAGTCCAGGTGTGCGTAATGATGGGTCGCAGGTGTGTGCAATGATGGATGCCAGGTGTGCGTAATGTGGGTTGCCAGGCCAGGTGAGTAGTAGACCAGCGATGCCGATCACGGAGTGAGCAGGAGTAGGCATGACAAGGGTAAAAGAATACGCACACAATACAGGATGTTTAAGGAAATATATATAACATTTAATTCACAAACACGTGAGGAAGTGTTGAATTGCAAATATTTAGCTAATGTTGTCAACCACACAAACACAAACTAAAAATTAAACAGTGAGATGTAGCCTGAGTACGCCCTCCTGATCTCTTGCTGCTCGTGACATAGGTTCATAGGTGTGGTCACTCCCTGACCACTGAGGAGGCCTGGAGCAGGGCTGGTGGTCTCGTAGATGAGATAGGTGTGTAGTCGACTCATCTTACTCAGGTGCATGATGGCTTCTTGTGGCAGTGTGGGCTGAGGTGGGTGGTGACAGCAGCCCCAAAACAATCTGCAAATGCATCCAGCAAGTTTGTAGAGTCACAATCTTGATGTAGTCATTGCGCTCTAGGAATATGGGCTAAATAATAGCAACAACAGCTGGACAGTTTTTCACTGGTGGATTTGTATTCCTTCATTACTACTGAAATCAAATCAAATCAAATTTCAAATGAAATTGTATTGGTCACATACACATGGTTAGCAGATGTTAATGCGAGTGGAGTGAAATGCTTGTGCTTATAGTTCCAACAATGCAGTAATATCTAACAAGTATCTGTACATTTCGGTTTTCCTCAAGGTTCCATTTTAGGACCACTATTGTTTTCACTATATATTTTAACTCTTGGGGATGTCAATCGAAAACATAATGTTAACTTTCAATGCTATGCGGATGACACACAGCTGTACATTTCAATGAAACATGGTGAAGCCCCAAAATTGCCCTCGCTGGAAGCATGTGTTTCAGACATAAGGAAGTGGATGGCTGCAAACTTTCTACTTTAAAACTCGGACAAAACAGAGATGCTTGTTCTAGGTCCCAAGAAACAAAGAGATCTTTTGTTGAATCTGACAATTAATCGTAATGGTTGTACAGTCGTCTCAAATAAAACTGTGAAGGACCTCGGCGTTACTCTGGACCCGCAAATCTGAAAGGGTGAATGAGAATATGTACATATAAATATATATGTGAGCGATAAGCATAAGCAACATGCAATAGATGGTATAAAATGCAGTACGTACATATGATATGAGTAATGTAAGATATGTAAATATTATTAAAGTGGTATTGTTTAAAGTGACAAGTGATCCCATTATTAAAGTGGCCAGTGATTAGGTCTCAATGTAGGCAGCAGCCTCTCTGAGTTAGTGAATGCTGTTTAGCAGTCTGATGGCCTTGAGATAGAAGCTGTTTTCAGTCTCTCGGTCCAAGCTCTGATGAGCCTGCTCAGACCTCGACTTCTGTATGGTAGCGGTGTGAACAGGCAGTGGCTCGGTGGTTGTCTTCCTTGATGAACTTTTTGGCCTTCCTGTTACATCGGGTGCTTTAGGTGTCATGGAGGGCAGGTAGTTTGCCCCCGGTGATGCATTGTGCAGACCTTACTACCCTCTGCAGAGTCTTACGGTTGTGTGCGGAGCAGTTGCCGTACCAGGCTGTGATACAGACCGACAGGATGCTCTCGATTGTGCATCTGTAAAAGTTTGCCATGGTTTTGAGTGACAAGCCACATTTCCTCAGCCCCCTGAGGTTGAAGGAGCGCTGTTGCGCCTTCTTCACCACACTGTCTGTGTGGGAGGACCACTTCAATTTGTCTGTGATGTGTACGCCGAGGAAATAAAAACTTTCCACCTTCTCCAGTATTGTCCCTTCGATGTGGATATGGAGGTGCTCCCTCTGCTGTTTCCTGAAGTCCACGATCATCTCCGTTGTTATGTTGACGTTGAGTGAGAGGTTGTTTTCCTGATACCACACTCCGAGTACCCTCACCTCCCTCCCTGTAGGCTGCCTCGTCGTTGTTGTTAATCAAGCCCACTACTGTTGTGTCGTCTGCAAACTTGATTATTGAGTTGGAGGTGTGCATGGCCATGCAGAAGTGGGAGAACAGGGAGTACGGGAGGGGGTTGAGAACGCACCCTTGTGGGTTCCCACTGTTGATGCTCAGTGACGTGATATGTGATTGAAATACAGAGGTATTTTCAGGTAGAAATGATAAAGGTATATCCTAACCTTTAAATATCTCGAGTGATTCAGTCTTTTAACTTCTTCGATATAGGGGCGCTCTTTTAATTTTTGGATAAAAAAACGTTCCCGTTTTAAACATGATATTTTGTCACAAAAAGATGCTCGACTATGCATATAATTGACAGATTTGGAAAGAAAACAGTCTGACGTTTCCAAAACTGCAAAGATATTGTCTGTGAGTGCCACAGAACTAATTCTACAGGCGAAACCAAGATTCAATTTCATACAGGAATTGCCCCAGATTTTGAATGCGCTGTGTTCCAATGTCTCCTTATATGGCTGTGAATGCGCCAGGAATGAGCCTACACTTTCT
This sequence comes from Oncorhynchus keta, assembly GCF_023373465.1. Lineage (NCBI taxonomy): Eukaryota > Metazoa > Chordata > Actinopteri > Salmoniformes > Salmonidae > Oncorhynchus > Oncorhynchus keta. Next base: position 47,364,568 of record NC_068427.1, on the reverse strand, counting down.
GTCGTTTCCCCAAGGTGTCTGCAGCATTGTGTGTAGGCATATCATTGGAAGATTGACCATAAGAGACTACATTTACCAGGTGTCCGCTTGGTGTCCTCCGTCAAAATTAATGCGCAATCTCCAGCTGCGTGCACTTTTTCATTTGGTTCAGAGGAGAAAGGCAACTGCCACGAATGATTTTATCATCGAATAGGTATGTGAAAAACACCTTGATTCTAAACAACGTTTGCCATGTTTCTGTCGATATTATGGAGTTAATTTGGAAAAAGTTTGGCGTTGTAATGACTGAATTTTCTTTTTTCTTTCTTAGCCAAACGTGATGAACAAAACGGAGCGATTTCTCCTACACAAATAATCTTTTTGGAAAAACTGAACATTTGCTATCTGAGTCTCCTCATTGAAAACATCCGAAGTTCTTCAAAGGTAAATTATTTTATTTGAATGCTTTTCTTGTTTTTGTGAAAATGTTGCCTGAATGCTAGGCTTAATGCTATGCTAGCTATCAATACTCTTACACAAAATTCTTGTGTAGCTATGGTTGAATAGCATATTTTGAAAATATGAGATGACAGTGTTGTTAACAAAAGGCTAAGCTTGTGAGCCAATATATTTATTTCATTTCATTTGAGATTTTCATGAATAGTTAACGTTGCGTTATGCTAATGGCCTTGAGGCTATGATTACGCTCCCGGATACGGAATTGCTCGACGCAAGAGGTTAACAGCATACTACTTTCAAACTTTGCTTTGTTTGGCTGGGCCTTCTAAAGGTAGTAATTCTTTAAATTAAATGTTCAGCAAGTTTTGCATTTAGATATTGTTTTCCTTACCCAATATGTCCGTTCCTAATTAAATGTCAACTCCCTGAATCACCCGGCTCGCCCAGGTGGAACGCCGGGTAGGGGCACTGTCATGCCTGCTCCCGCTCTTTCCCCTGGCTTTCGAGGACGCAAGGCTGCCCTGTATTACACACTCCTGCCACCATTATTTATGCACACCTGCCTTCCCTCATCACGCGCTTCAGCAATACTGGACTCACATGGACTCACTCTATCACCTGTTTTTATTACCTCCCCTATATTTGTCAGTTCCCCAGCTCTGTTCCACGCTGCTGCATTGTTTGTCATCTGTCTTTGTGTTTCCCAGTTCTGACGCTGTTCCTGTCCTGTTGCATGTCCGTTCCTAATTAAATGTCAACTCTGCTTCTATACTCCAGCTCCATTACTTACATCCTAGATCACTTGGAAATGTGCATCTGGACAATGCACGCTCAAAATTCAGATATTCGTATATATTTCGACAGTAAAAATTCATCTAAAATGTGCGTCTTCTCCCTTCGGACGATGATAACACAATGAACTGAGTGGGCGGGTGCAGTGTCGAGATGCGATGCACAATCTTTATGGTTGGTAATGGAAGGGCTATGGTTGGTGAGGGATACCTTAGGTAGGCTGAGCTGTAAAACTACCTTAAGGGAAACTGAAGGGACTGTGAGGGGAATTAGGTTTGGTAGAGAGGAGCAGGACAGCTTTTTTTTACAGCCGCCCCAATATTTCTTATGGAAATATTAACATCCACAAAAAGGCCTCGAACCTAAATGGCAAAGTCTCTAATGGGGGCCACATTATTTAAAGTCTCTGAAAAGCCACAAGCCTCATCGGGAAGCTTATTGTTAGTGTGCCAAATCCTACCCTGCAGAAAAGGCATGGCTTTGGTGCTGCCCCACGAGGGAGGTACAGAGATACACAGAGACTCTCCTGGGGCCTCCACATGTAAGGGATTATCCCCGAGAAATGGATAAAAATGAATGGGAAAGCATTGGCATAGGACAAAACATATACACGGTGTCCAATACCACCCAATTCGGCGTTGATTCATGCAAAGTGTTTTGCAAATGCCATATGGCAATTGCCAGTTGTAACACTTTAAAAATCCAACAGGTGGCGTGTGCGCTCCACCTTGGTTGTTCATATTGGAAATGTAACCCAAGTCAACATCCAAAAGCAAAATTTTGAAAAAAGTTTTTTTTGTCATAAACTTATCACCCCTTAAAAAGTGCTTTCTGGACCGTTTTTCGAAATTTTTTCGATTTTTTTGTCAATTACACATGTGTGAGAACTGTATGAATATACTTTTGTCAAATTTTATTATCATAATTGTTTTTTTACTTGCGCATAAGGCACATGTTTTGTCCATTTGCAATATAATTTCATAGGAAGTCAAAAGTAAAAAATGGCAACATTTCATAAAAAAATTCACACACCCCTAAAAAGTGCTTTCTGGACCGTTTTTGAAATTCTTTCGATTTTTGTGTCAATTACACACGTATAAGAACTGTATCAACATACTTTTGTTGTATTTTATTGTCATAATTTTTTATATATTTTTTTACATGCGCATAAGGCATATGTTTTGTGGGGGCCAAATGTCATAAGAAATTTGACATGCTCAAAAATCCTGCAGAAATGCAAAATTGACTGGCCTGATGAACTCGGGATGCCGGGCAGTGATAGTTGTTCCTTTCCATCACTCGTTGTGTTGATTCCATCATGTCCATTTGGTGATGTGTTTTCACTATAGAATCATTTTGCAAATGCGCGTGCATTTGCAATATGTTTCAATGGGCATTTACCATTACAAATTTTTTGTGCTCAAAACTCCTGCAGAAATGCAAAATTGACTGGCCTGATGAACACAGGATGGCCGGGCAGAGATAGTTGTTCCTTTCCATCACTCGTGGTGTTGATTTCATCATGTCCATTTGGTGATGTTTTTCACTATAGAATCATATTGCAAATGCACGTGCATTGTTGTGCAACTGGTGATTGAAGATAGCCACCTGGTAACCCAAAAAAAAAAAATTTGGTTGTAAATGCATTTACCGGGACTCCTATTGTCCAACACAATGGGCATTTACCATCACGAATTTGGCATGCTCAAAAATCATGCAGAAATGCAAAATTGACTGGCCTGATGAACACAGGATGGCCTGGCAGTGATAGTTGCTCCTTTCCATCGCTCGTTGTGTTGATTTCATTATGTCCATTTGTTTATGTATTTTCACTTTTGCAAAGTCACTGTGCATTTGCAATATGGTTCAATGGGCATTTACCATCACAAATGTGTCATGCTATAAAAATCGTGCAGGAATGCGAAATTGACTGGCCCGATGAACTCGGGATGGCTGGGCAGTGATTCTGGTACCTCTCCATCGCTCGTTAGGGTTGATTTCAGAATATCACTTTGGTGATGGTACCTCACTGTTTAAACATATTGCAAATGGACAAGAGTCACCAGCAAGTCACCGTCCATCAGTCAATTAGATATCATTCTGACACCAAACTGATACAAACTGACACCAAACCCACTTTTTCCAACTCGTTTAGTAGCCAACTATCGCATACTTCAGAGCTGGCCCAAAATTCACAACACCTTGGGTTCAAACCATAAAAAAACATAAAACACATAGTTACGTTCTAGCTGCAGGTCCATTTCTTATGGTATGTGTAGGCCTAGCTGAGGCGTCCCCGAATCCCAAGTTTCGGCTCGATAGGTAATTTGGTGTCCGAGTAAAACCCTAATTGGTGCAGAAAATCCACTTTTTTCCATGACTTGCTATGGGGTCCTTGAATGAGCTAACGGACAGAAACATTGGGTTCTGTCTCTATGGGCTGAGACGGTCACAATGCACCTAGTCTTGTGACTCTGGGACATTTCTAAATGTCGTCATTTTCGTGATGCAAAAATGAATTGAAGTCATTGCAAATGTACGAGGCTGTTTCTCGGTCCGAGAACCTTCTAGAGTGATGTAACTCACCACGCACTATCGACCTGAGGTCTAGAACAGGTTTCTAAAGTTTCGGAAGGTCTGACAGTTCTTATTTAGCTCGAACAAAGCTAACTATTGGAGGAACTGTCTGTCTCTACGCACCCCAATACGTCCCTCCTTCCAAGTTGTGTGTCTGTGTTCCTTTGCAGTCTTTCCTTTGGAATTTTATGAGAAAAATGACTGATTTACGGTTGATGGGGTTGCCTAATCACACATATGACGTTTTGGACAGATCTGATTTTTTTAACCCTTCAAAACAGCCCTTGAGACACCAATTATGGCACAGGAAGCTATAAGTCAACACATATCCTCATTGGGGTATGCCTTTACAGAATCCTGAGTTTTAAGTCTTTACGTTAAGAATTTACTGATTTACACAGGGTTGAATGCACTATGTCTATCAAACTGCAGGCAAGGTATGGATATACACTTTTAGGGTGATTTTAACCACTTCCGGTTGGTCCAGGAAGCTTAGAATCAACACAGGTAGACCTCATAGTGGCCTGATGGACTGGTACCGAAGACATTCATAACCCACATAGGCTTCAGGTTGAATTTAGGGGTGCAGGCAATGTATTCCTATGGGGAGAGAAGTCAATGCAAACGGTTTGATGTAAACACCTTATTTTAACTGTGAAGGGTTAATGCCACACGGTCAAGGTTAGGCTTGCACGGATCGGGAGGACCTTAGGAACGTACCTGAGGTCGAATTGTGTTTCTCACCCTAACGGTTCTCCCACTGTCACCCAAAAGCTACACATATGAAGTTTTGGAAAGATGTGACTTTTTTAACCCTTCAAAACAGACAGTGTGACCCAATTAAAGGCACTTCCGGTTGGCACAGGAAGCTCTAAATAAACTCATATCCTTATTGGGATATGCCTTTACAGAATCCTGAGTTTTAAGTCTTTACGTTAAGAACTGAGTGTGTTATTTCAGAAAATCATAGAAAATCACAGAAATCTCGCAGAGCTCCGCAGCACACTTTAAAAATATTTGTATGAACACCCTGCAACTGGATCTGTAACTGTTGAAAAAAACCACCTCTTTGAACATCACCAATCTGTCATTGTACGATTTCTCTTAAATGACGATAGATAAATGGCTGGTTCTTTTTTAATGACACCGGAGGCTCCTTGACTTTGACGTGAAGTGGAAAAATAATTTCTCTATTTTCATTTTGGACCTTTAATCCCAGAGAAGTTGGAAAAAATATGCAATCAACAAACGCAGGATTAAAAGAAAAATAATTTCACTAACCTTTTAAAATCTTCATCAGATGACAGTAATATAACATGTTACACAGTACATTTATGTTCTTTTTTCGATAATATGCTATATATATCCATAAATCTCTGTTTACAATGACGCATCGTTCAAAAAATGCTACTCAAATGTTCGGAGAAATGACGATAGCTCCGGCAGATAACGTCAGCTAACAAGGAATACACATCATAAACGTTGACTAAATATACATGTTCTACATATATATAGAAAGATACACTTCTTCTAAATGCAATCGCTGTGTTACATTTATTTTTAACGTTACAGGTTTCGTTCACTAGGCTATACTATGAGTCGGCGCTCAAAAAGTAGCATTATGGCTCCTCTATCTTGGAGTCCACACAAACCCAAATTTACCACATAAATATTCCCTTACCTTTGCTGTTCTTCGATCAGAAGACCTGGAAGGAATTATACTTACCAAAAACAGCATTTAGTTTTGCAGTCGGTGTCTTTCGGTTCTCAAACACGACACATTTCGGTTGAAATGTAACCAAAAGTCAAGTGGATGCGCACCAAAACGTCAAACTTACATATTATATGTCGACTAAACTTATCAAACTAAGTTCATAATCAAGCTGTGTACAGCAATCGTGAGGACGAACAGAAACGCATGCATTGTATAATCGATCTTGGAAAAAGACAGGACCGGAGCAGAGCGCGCATAAAAGTGACCTGTTTTTCGCGTGACCGAAAGGTTTCGGCCTGCCAAAACTCTTGTGATTCTCACAATGAGAAGCCCCATTGAAAGCTGAGATCGCGCTGAAGACAGAGAGACTGTTCCCAGACCTGTAAGTGCTTGGGAAGGGTGGGGGCGATGACGTCAAAGTTGGGCCAACTTTTCTGATGACAAGAGAGAGTTTGGGAGAATGACTGCACTGAGAGTTCTGCTTTACATACAGACATAATTTAAACGGTTTTAGAAGCTTTAGAGTGTTTTCTATTCAATAATATTTTTATTTGCATATATTAGCAACTTTTGACAAAAACAATTATGTTTACTATGGGCACGCAATTACTCCAGCGGGGCAGTAGACAGCCCTATCCCCAACAGGTTAAGGTATGGAAGGCCACGCGTGTGAGGGAGGGCCCTCTAACTCTGCTGGTGCAGGGTAGCTGGGCCCCATCCTTAGAAGCTGTGTGCAACGCCGAAGGCTGGCCACAACTGAAGCAGGTGGTTCTTCTACTGCAGTGGAGAATTGCCACAGCATGCCAGGCACAACCGTTGTTGGTAGCTCACTGGCTGCGGCTGATGTTGGTGAATCTTTCACCACTGCTGAAAACACTGAAATGCATGGTAGAGCATGTTGGGAACCATAGGGATCATTAGAGATCTGGAGGCATTGGGCAGCTGGGCCCCAGAGAAAAGTTCAGGTGGTGTCCCACCTGGGAAGGGCTGAGGGTCATCCAAGGAAGGAGATGGAAGGCCCGCCAGAACGAGAGACAGCAGGTCCCAAGGGTCAGGGAATGTTGGTTGCCCCAGATCAGGGAACTGAGGGCCAAGCAGGGCAGGGAACTTTGAACCCACTACTAAATCTGAGGACTGCAAGCCAGGAATAGTGGGAAGCTGCAAACCTAGCCAAGCAGGGAATATATAGTCTTGTGCTAGTATAGGCAACTGGTTGCAGGCTGAGGGCTGTGAACTGTCTAACTGCACATCTAGAGGAGCAGATAACTCTGGGTATAGTGGGGCGAGAGACCCAGGACCTAGAACTAGGGCAGGTGGTTTGGCCTGAAGCACTGAGGGAGCTGACTGCTTGCCGACAAAGGCTGGGGGCTGCCGACCAACTGAGGAAGATGCTGCAAACCTAGTGGGACAGAGAACCTATAGCCTGGCGCAGCAGTAGACTGAGGGCCGACAAGAGCTGGAGACAGTGAGAACGACTCTGAATCTGACAGGGAAAATGACTCTGAACTTGACAGGGAGTGGCCCCAGTGGTACCATGGAGGTGGTGAACACTCCCGACGGGTGGTCCTGGAGTAGTGTCTCTCACGGGAGTAGACTGGCGACTCGTGGAGTACCGGCTCTGATGACGCTCCCGTGGCGGAGATGACGGGAGGCCTGGAGCTGTGGTGGTCATTAACTCTGGCTAGAAGGACAACGTGAAAACAGTTGGCTGGTATGCCCTCACCCGTCTGAGCGGTCTGCTGTGAATTCCCTCACACTATATATGCTTACAACTGATGGGTCTGGTTCTGTCCTCTATAGTGCTGTCCTGTTAGAACATGATGTTGAGGCCCATCGCTGTACACTTGATAGTTACCACCACATACACAGACACTGTTGTTTCCATTTGAGGATTTTTGTATGATTTTGTTCATCCTAATTACTTAGAATCTAGTTGTTCTGGTTCTATAAGGCAAAAATTATCACAAATGTAAACAGTATTAGTTCAATCAAATATGCCGAATGCTGTCAAGTACTTACTCCCAAGCCCTTAACCAACAATGCGGTTCAAGAAATAGAGTTAAGAAAATATTTACAAAATAAACTAAAGTAAAAAACATTTTTAAAAGTAACACAATGAAGTTACATAAGAATGACCAGGCTCCATACAGGGGTTACCGGTAGAGGTAAATTGACTATGCATAGATAATAAACAGCGAGTAGAAGCAGTGTAAAAACAAACGGGGGGTCACTGTAAATATTCCGGTTGGCCATTTAATTAATTGTTCAGCCGGCTTATGGCTTGGGGGTAGAACTTGTTAAGGATCCTTTTGAACTTGACTTGGGGCTCTGGTACCGCTTGCTGTGTGTTAGCAGAGAGAACAGTCTATGACCTGGGTGTCTGTAGTCTTTGACAATTTTTGGGGGCTTCATCTGACATGACCTAGTATATACAGTGGGTCCTGGATTGCAGGAAGCTTGTTCTGGGCCTGATGCACTACCCTCTGTAGCTTCTTATGGTCGGATGGCGAGCAGTTGCCATACCAGGAGGTGATGATAAGGGTTATAACTATAAAATATACGTATAGTTAAAAAATAAAGAGCAAATGGCATTACACTTACAACATGACTATAAAGGGATATAAACAGCATCAATATAAATAAAAAGTTAAAAATTCACCTCTTAGAGAGAGAGAAACAAATTACTTGGATAGAAAGCTGGTCAAGATTTATGGCACCCTCTCTCTCTCGCCTTGTGTGAGAATCTGCCCTACAGTCTGTACATAGTCATGGAATCACTGGTCACTTTAATAATGGAACACTAGTCACTTTAATAATGTTAACACACTGCTTTACTCATCGCATATGTATATACTGTATTCAACTGTATTTGTTGTCAGTACCACTTAGTCATTGCCTAGTCAAGTATTTAAATACAGTATTTCTAAATTTCATTATTTTACTTTTAGATTTGTGTGTATTGTTATGAATTGTTAAGGTACTGTTGGAGCTTGGAAGAAAAGCATTTCACATTTCACACCTGCAATAACATCTGCTAAATATGTGTATGTGACCAATAAAATGTGATTTTGATTTGATTTTGTAGTATATTAAAGGTAATAACCCTTGAAACGTAATGTTCAGTTAAGATATGTATTTAGATATTGGTTCCCTTACCCTCTAAGCAGTCTATAAACTGCTCATAGTCTGTGTCACACTGACATTGCTCATCCATATATCCATATATTCTTAATTCCAGTCCTTTACTTAGATTTGTGTGTTTAAGGTATTTGTTGTGAAATTGTTGTATATTACTTGTTAGATATTGCTGCACTATGAGATGTTCAAGCATTTCACTCCACCCATAGTAACATCTGCTGAACACGTGTATGTGATCAATACAGTTTGATTTGATCTGATTTCTAATGAGTGACTGCAATCCACACTTTGGTTTTGGTAGTCAATGTCAACAAACAAGAATGTTATCATTTTCAGACAAACACATTACTTCCTTCAGCACACTACTACAACAGTGTGACTGTTTTGGAATAAATTGTTCAATATATTTCCTTTAACATCCTCTGTGTTGTGTGCTTATTGTTTAACCATTGATATGTTCTCGGTCATTTTGGGATCTTAAGGAGCACCAGGTACTGCTGGATTATCTACCAATAGTATGTCCATCTTTTTGTGATAAATTACACTGGTCACTGTTCAAGACACTTATAAAGTATGAAGAAAGTATGAATAGTCCTCACTTTAGATTAAAGACTGGAAAACTACTTTACTAATGATCAGTACATGGTTTATAAGGATATTTATTAAAATTATTATGAATGATCTGCTGAATAAATAAATGTGTGAATAACTATCTTACATTTACATTTAAGTCATTTAGCAGACGCTCTTATCCAGAGCGACTTACAAATCTTAATAAAACAAATGTGGGAGTATTGATACATTAATGATGAATAAGCCATTTACTAATCCATTATACATTCTTTACTACAAAGTGTTAATATGAAGTGTTACCGATCTCTATATCAATTCAGACTCCACAGCATCTGAGAGAGCTGCTCTGGTGTGACCCCTGACCTGGCAGCAGTGATGTAATGAGAGTAATGGTAGTGAGAGTAGTGGTAGTGAGAGAAGTGGTAGTGTCCATACCCAGTATGTTGAGGTTAAAGTGTCTGCTGTGGTTTCCTGAGCTGTTGTGTTGAATCATTAGTGGATAGAGTAGTTATTTATACATGTGATAATACCTAACTGACTAACATTTAACAAATGTGGAAGTAATGATTAATAAATGGTTAGCAAACTGTAAATGCCTTACAAATGGTTTATTACTGAATGCGATTATAAAGTGTTACCCAAAGTTGCATATTCTTAAATTTGACCATCAACTATTTACACAATACACCATAGAGTTATACTTGGATGTTATCTGATATCATGCATATTGTACATTTAAATTTTACTGCACTTGTTGAAGTGAGCCACGAGACACTAGAAGGGCAATTCCAGTCCTCGGTGGCCTGATTAGTGTCACACTTTTCCCCCATCCCTAGCTAACACATGTACTATGAAAACATGTGTACTATGAACGCCTTAAGTTCAGAGTTAAAATATGTTTAGCTGTCACTTTGAAGCATGGATAAAAGAAAGCATAAATTATTGGATTAATTAAGGAATTAACAAGAGGCAGAAAGCCGATGATAACTGAGAATAAATTGTCAATTACAAAAGTAAAAAAGAAAACAAATAGAAATGGAATCCAACAATTGAAATAGTTGAAAACAACAATAGACAGAGTTTTTGTTGCTTTTCTCTCAGACTTATTTGCCTGTACAGTTTTAACACCAGCCTCTTTTGAAAAAACATTTCTGGCCTGTGATCTGGCCACCACAAAGATTTTCAAATAAAGTGTTAAAATAATAGAGCAAGGGACAGCCATTGTAATTACAATGTCGATGATATTAACCCAGGTTATTCCTTCAACAATAAAACATTCTTTCAAACACCTACTGGGTACCTGTACATTGACAACGTTTTTACAATAGCAGCTCGGTATATGACACAACAACACCAGGTAATGGATATACAACACATCATTCTTGTTGTTGTAATTTTAGAGTGGTACAATAAGGGATCACACACAGCAACATAGCGGTCAATAGATATCAAGACCAAATTACCCAGAGATAAAGAAGTACATAAAAAAGTAATGTAGATATGAAACACACAGAAATATTCTCCAAAACCCCAGCATGATTCCATTAATGCTACAGTCACTACTGGTATCACAATCAGTCCCACCAGGAGATCTGATGCAGCCAGAGAGAGGATGAGCAGGTTGGTTGTAGTGTGGAGCTGCTTGAAGTGAGAGATGGAGATGATCACCAGTAGGTTCAAAAATACTGTAACTGCTGAAATCAATGAGAAGAAGATGTACAGTGTTATGTAGATAGATGTCGATAGCAAAGCCTTTCTGCATGAAGAGTTTCCGTCTTGAAAACAGTACTGAACATCTTCATATTTCTCCATTTGTAACAAATGCTGAGGTCCTGCTGCTCCTGCTTGGTTCTGTGTGTGACCTTCTCAGGTCCGCCTTTTGACTAACTCTGAGCTCTGCCTCTCTATTTATCCCTGAGCTACTGACACTCCCCTCCCAGGAGCCTCTCTGTGCACATACACACACACGCACTAACAAACGTTTAGATAAACAAATAATTTGTGAAAACATGATGTAATGTATGACAGGATTGGATGTTTCTGTGCCCACCTAGCCTGTCCTTCAGCCTTACTAATAGTCAGAGACGATAGAAAGGTACAGTTAGTCAACTGAGCATTTTAATGTGGAAAATATAGCAAGTGTGATGTTTTGGTCACTCAAAGGCTATTTTACTTTGGAAACTGTGTAAAACTAAATGTTTTGAGCGATGTCAGAGCTCATTTTGGACCATAAGCCACAACCTCAGGACACATGATGGCACACCACATGTCAGCTGGTCAGTGTGTAGGAAAGTTGACAGTAGGGAAGTTGATGAGATAGTATAAGTTTATGGTGTACATGCTCGTAGCAAATGCAATCAAAATAGAGGCATTCCATAGGAATGTTCAATAGACCATCAAAATGTCGATCTGAACTGATATATTACTACATCACTTGTCTGATCCGCTGAATTGCGACTCCACTTTGTCTCTATACTGACATTTTTCCTGTTTGTGTCACACCCTGATCTGTTTCAACTGTCATTGTGATTTGTGTCCACCCCCTCCAGGTGTCGCCCTTCCTCATTATCCTCTGTGTATTTATACCTGTGTTTTCTCTCTGTCTGTGCCTTTTTGTCTTGTTTGTTCAAGCCAACCAGCGGTTTGTCTCAGCTCCTGCTTTTCACCAGTCTCTCTTTTTCTTGCCCTCCTGTTTTTGACCCTTGCATGTCCTGTCTTTGACATTTACATTTACATTTAAGTCATTTAGCAGACGCTCTTATCCAGAGCGACTTACAAATTGGTGCATACACCTTATGACATCCAGTGGAACAGCCACTTACAATAGTGCATCTAAATCTTTTAGGGGGGGGTGAGAAGGATTACTTACCCTATCCTAGGTATTCCTTGAAGAGGTGGGGTTTCAGGTGTCTCCGGAAGGTGGTGATTGACTCCGCTGTCCTGGCGTCGTGAGGGAGTTTGTTCCACCATTGGGGGGCCAGAGCAGCGAACAGTTTTGACTGGGCTGAGCGGGAACTGTACTTCCTCAGTGGTAGGGAGGCGAGCAGGCCAGAGGTGGATGAACGCAGTGCCCTTGTTTGGGTGTAGGGCCTGATCAGAGCCTGGAGGTACTGAGGTGCCGTTCCCCTCACAGCTCCGTAGGCAAGCACCATGGTCTTGTAGCGGATGCGAGCTTCAACTGGAAGCCAGTGGAGAGAGCGGAGGAGCGGGGTGACGTGAGAGAACTTGGGAAGGTTGAACACCAGACGGGCTGCGGCGTTCTGGATGAGTTGTAGGGGTTTAATGGCACAGGCAGGGAGCCCAGCCAACAGCGAGTTGCAGTAATCAAGACGGGAGATGACAAGTGCCTGGATTAGGACCTGCGCCGCTTCCTGTGTGAGGCAGGGTCGTACTCTGCGGATGTTGTAGAGCATGAACCTACAGGAACGGGACACCGCCTTGATGTTAGTTGAGAACGACAGGGTGTTGTCCAGGATCACGCCAAGGTTCTTAGCGCTCTGGGAGGAGGACACAATGGAGTTGTCAACCGTGATGGCGAGATCATGGAACGGGCAGTCCTTCCCCGGGAGGAAGAGCAGCTCCGTCTTGCCGAGGTTCAGTTTGAGGTGGTGATCCGTCATCCACACTGATATGTCTGCCAGACATGCAGAGATGCGATTCGCCACCTGGTCATCAGAAGGGGGAAAGGAGAAGATTAATTGTGTGTCGTCTGCATAGCAATGATAGGAGAGACCATGTGAGGTTATGACAGAGCCAAGTGACTTGGTGTATAGCGAGAATAGGAGAGGGCCTAGAACAGAGCCCTGGGGGACACCAGTGGTGAGAGCGCGTGGTGAGGAGACAGATTCTCGCCACGCCACCTGGTAGGAGCGACCTGTCAGGTAGGACGCAACCAAGCGTGGGCCGCGCCGGAGATGCCCAACTCGGAGAGGGTGGAGAGGAGGATCTGATGGTTCACAGTATCGAAGGCAGCCGATAGGTCTAGAAGGATGAGAGCAGAGGAGAGAGAGTTAGCTTTAGTGGTGCAGAGCGCCTCCGTGATACAGAGAAGAGCAGTCTCAGTTGAATGACTAGTCTTGAAACCTGACTGATTTGGATCAAGAAGGTCATTCTGAGAGAGATAGCGGTAGAGCTGGCCAAGGACGGCACGCTCAAGAGTTTTGGAGAGAAAAGAGAGAAGGGATACTGGTCTGTAGTTGTTGACATCGGAGGGATCGAGTGTAGGTTTTTTCAGAAGGGGTGCAACTCTCGCTCTCTTGAAGACGGGAGGGACGTAGCCAGCGGTCAGGGATGAGTTGATGAGCGAGGTGAGGTAAGGGAGAAGGTCTCCGGAAATGGTCTGGAGAAGAGAGGAGGGGATAGGGTCAAGCGGGCAGGTTGTTGGGCGGCCGGCCGTCACAAGACGCGAGATTTCATCTGGAGAGAGAGGGGAGAAAGAGGTCAGAGCATAGGGTAGGGCAGTGTGAGCAGAACCAGCGGTGTCGTTTGACTTAGCAAACGAGGATCGGATGTCGTCGACCTTCTTTTCAAAATGGTTGACGAAGTCATCTGCAGAGAGGGAGGAGGGGGAGGATTCAGGAGGGAGGAGAAGGTGGCAAAGAGCTTCCTAGGGTTAGAGGCAGATGCTTGGAATTTAGAATGGTAGAAAGTGGCTTTAGCAGCAGAGACAGAGGAGGAAAATGTAGAAAGGAGGGAGTGAAAGGATGCCAGGTCCGCAGGGAGGCGAGTTTTCCTCCATTTCCGCTCGGCTGCCCGGAGCCCTGTTCTGTGAGCTCGCAATGAGTCGTCGAGCCACGGAGCGGGAGGGGAGGACCGAGCCGGCCTGGAGGATAGGGGACATAGAGAGTCAAAGGATGCAGAAAGGGAGGAGAGGAGGGTTGAGGAGGCAGAATCAGGAGATAGGTTGGAGAAAGTTTGAGCAGAGGGAAGAGATGATAGGATGGAAGAGGAGAGAGTAGCGGGGGAGAGAGAGCGAAGGTTGGGACGGCGCGATACCATCCGAGTAGGGGCAGTGTGGGAAGTGTTGGATGAGAGCGAGAGGGAAAAGGATACAAGGTAGTGGTCGGAGACTTGGAGGGGAGTTGCAATGAGGTTAGTGGAAGAACAGCATCTAGTAAAGATGAGGTCAAGCGTATTGCCTGCCTTGTGAGTAGGGGGGGAAGGTGAGAGGGTGAGGTCAAAAGAGGAGAGGAGTGGAAAGAAGGAGGCAGAGAGGAATGAGTCAAAGGTAGACGTGGGGAGGTTAAAGTCGCCCAGAACTGTGAGAGGTAAGCCGTCCTCAGGAAAGGAGCTTATCAAGGCATCAAGCTCATTGATGAACTCTCCGAGCCTGCTTGCCTGACCCTGAGCCTGCCTGCCATCCTGTACCTTTCCCCCACTTCTCTGGACTATTGACCCCTGCCTGCCTTAACCTGTTGAAAATAAGGGGCAATATTTTCTTTTTTGGAAAAGTAACGTTCCCAAAGTAAATGGGCTATTTTGTCAAGACAAGATGCTAGATTATGCATATAATTGAAAGTTTAGGATAGACAACACTCTAAAGTTTCCAAAACTGTAAAAATATTGTCTGTGAGTAGAACAGAACTGATATTGCAGGCGAAAGCCTGAGAAAAATCCAATCAGCAAGCGACTCTTATTTAGAAAGCTCTGCGTTCCTATGCGTTCCTATTGAGCAGTGAATGACATATCAACCAGATTCCCTTTTCTATGGCTTCCCGAATGTGTCTAGTGTCACAATACATAGTTTCAGGCTTTAAAAAAAAATAGCCTGAACGACAACATTGCATCAGTGGTCAGCTGGAGTCTTGTGCGTAAAAGACAAATGCGGCCATTGTTTCTCTCTTTCCTACTAAGATGTTGCGGCTGAAGCAAATACTTTTGTTCCGAGCTCCAACAGTGCAGTCGTATCTAACTATTCACAATACACACAAATAAAAAGTAAAAGAATGGAATTCAAAAATATAAATATTTTGGTAAGCAATGTCTGAGTGGTATTGACAAAATACAGTAGAATACAGTATTTACATATGAGATGAGTAAAGCAGTATGTAAACATTATTAAAGTGACTAGTGTTCCATTATTAAAGTGACCAGTGATTCCATGTCTATGTACACAGGGCAGCATCCTCGAAGGTGCAGGGTTGAGTAACATGGTGGTAGTCGGCTAATGATGAATATTGAACATTCTGATGGCTTTGAGATAGAAGCTGTTTTTCTGTCTCTCAGTCACAGCTTTCATGCACCTGTACTGACCTCACCTTCTGGATTATAGCGGGGTGAACAGGACGTGGCTCGGGTGGTTGATGTCCTTGATGATCGTTGGGCAGACCACACCACACCACTCTCTGGAGAGTCATAAGTATTCAGATCCTTTAATCAGTACCTTGTTGAAGCACCTTTGCCAAGGATTACAGGGTATGACGCCACAAGCTTGGAACACCTGTATTTGGGGAGTTTGTCCCATTCTTCTCTGTAGATCCTCTCAAGCTCTGTCAGGTTGGATGGGGAGTGTCGCTGCACAGCTATGTTCAGGTCTCTCCAGAGATGTTCGATCGGGTTTAAGTCCGGGCCACTCAAAGACATTGAGATTTGTCCCGAAGCCAATCCTGCGCTGTCTTGGCTGTGTGTTAGGTCGTTGTTCTGTTGAATGGTGAACTTTCGACCCAGTCTGAGAACCTGCTCCAGAGCTATCAGGACTTCATCAAGGATCTCTGTAACTTGCTCCGTTCATCTTTTCCTCAATCCGGACTAGTCTCTCAGTCCCTGCTGCTGATTAACATCCCCACAGCATGATGCGCCACCCCATGCTTCACCGTAGGGATGGTGCCAGGTTTCCTCCAGACGTGACAGTTGGCATTCAGGCCAAAGAGATCAATCTTGGTTTCTTCAGACCAGAGAATTTTGTTTCTCATGGTCTGAGAGTCCTTTAGGCAAACTCCAAGGCTGTTAGGTGCCGTCTACTGTGGCGTGGCTTCCATCTGGCGACTCTACAAAAAAAAAATCCTTATTGTTGGAGTGCTGCAGAGATTTGTCCTTCTGGAATGTTCTCCCATCTCCACAGAGGAACTCTCATGTTCTTGGTCACCATGACCAAGACCCTTCTACCCAATTGTTCATTTTGGCTGGGCTGCCAGCTCTAGGAAGAGTCTTTGCGGTTCCTATCTTCTTCCATTTAAGATTGATGGAGTCCACTGTGTTCTTGAAATTTTTCGTACCCTTCCCTAGATCGGTGCTTCAAAAATTCTGTCTCGGAGCTCTACAGACAATTCCTTCAACCTCATGGCTTGGTTACTACTCTGACATGCATTGTCAGTTGTGGGACCTTATATAGAGAGGTGTGTGCCTTTCTCAACAAAAAAAAAAAACTAAACATTTTAACTAGTAGAGTCAGTTAAAAATAAATTATTTACAAATGACGGCCTACATCGGCCAAACCCGGACGACGCGTTGTCAGGTGTGCACCGTCCTAAGGATACTTCCAATCACGGCCGGTTGAGATACAGCTGGATTTGAACCAGATGCAGTGCCTTAGACGCTCCGCCATTCAGGAGCCAAAACCAATCAAGTTGTATTAATATCTCAAGGATGAACCATGGAAACAGGATGTGCTTTAGCTCAATTTCGAGTCGCATAGCAAAGGGTCTGTATGCTTATGTAAATTAGGTATGTTTTTATTTTTAGAAACAATTTTAAAAACCTGTTTGTCAGGTATTGTGTGTAGACTGACGATGTGTAGACCGAATGCACTGCGTGTATTAACATACCCTCAAATAAAAGGGGACATTCTATAATGTCGCCTCATCTTAAACATTTGACCTCATATCCAAAGTAAAGAGCAACATTTCTTTAAACATTTTCCTGCAGAGTGAAACAGAGGACAGGTATTGTTTTCACTATGTACATTAGCCAGAGGAAGGCATCATCAATCACAATCTGTGACAGAGGAGTAACTTGACTTATTCCATTCTGAACAAAAATATAAACACAAGATTTTACTGAATACAGTCGTATGGAAATCAGTCAATTGAAATGAATTCATTAGGCCTATGATTTGAATCCAGGCTGTATCAAAAACTGGGAGTCCCATAGGGCGGCGCACAATTGGCCCAGCATCGTCCGGGTTTGGCCGGTGTAGGCCGTCATTGTAAATAAGAATTTGTTCTTAACTGACTTGCCTAGTTAAATAAAATGTTTATTTTTTTAAAGGCTGTTAAATGTTGTCCCACTCCTCTTCAATGGCTGTGCAAATTTGTTGGATATTGGCGGGAACTGTAACATGCTCCCATACACGTCAACCGAGAGCAGCCCAAACATGCTCAATATGTGACATGTCTGGGGAGTATGCAGGCTATTGAAGAACTGGGACATTTTCAGCTTCCAGGAATTGTTTACAGATGTTGAAGACGGACATGCGTGAATTAAATCAAATCAAATCAAATCAAATCAAATCACATTTTATTTGTCACATACACATGGTTAGCAGATGTTAATGCGAGTGTAGCGAAATGCTTGTGCTTCTAGTTCCGACAATGCAGTGATAACCAACAAGTAATCTAACTAACCATTCCAAAACTACTGTCTTATACACAGTGTAAGGGGATAAAAAATATGTACATAAGGATATATGAATGAGTGATGGTACAGAGCAGCATACAGTAGATGGTATCGAGTACAGTATATACATATGAGATGAGTATGTAGACAAAGTAAACAAAGTGGCATAGTTAAAGGGGCTAGTGATACATGTATTACATAAGGATGCAGTCGATGATGTAGAGTACAGTATATACGTATGCATATGAGATGAATAAGGGCAGGCTTGTTTTCGAATTGCTGTGCGTTTTGTTGCCAACCTATTTTGCTACCTGACAACTTTACGGGTTTCACTTTTTAATTACCGTTCATATATTTATTTTTTCCTCAACTTTTTCACTCCGGACGCTTTATCTGGACACGATTCGTCAGGACCTCCAACAGCCGAAGCTAAGTAGTAACATTAACATGATGCCTTCTAATTGCAGCCGCTGTGCTCGCCTTATGGCGAGGATAGCTGTACTGCAAGCCCAGCTTCAGACGCAATCGTTAGGCAAGGGTAATTTCAGTGTAGGAAAGGATGAAACAGCGTCTGTGCCACCAGTAAGTGCAGATAGTAGTATAAATCCCCTGGCACAGTCCCCGCAGCCGGACAACTTTCTCACGGTTTCTGGAAGGAAATGCTGTAGGAACGCTCAACCGGTGTCGCTCATTCAGCAGACAGAAACTTTCAACCGGTTTTCCCCATTAAGCAGCGGGTCGGTGTCAGAGGCCGAGTCTTCTCTGGTCTCTACTCCTCCCGTTACGGGGTCTGAGACGCCGAAGCTTCCCACCATTAGCTCTGACAAATTGAAAACTCTAGTCATTGGCGACTCCATTACCCGCAGTATTAGACTTAAAGCGAATCATCCAGCGATCATACACTGTTTACCCGGGGCAGGGCTACCGACGTTAAGGCTAATCTGAAGATGGTGCTGGCTAAAGCTAAAACTGGCGAGTGTAGAGAGTATAGAGATATTGTTATCCACGTCGGCACCAACGATGTTAGGATGAAACAGTCAGAGATCACCAAGCGCAACATAGCTTCTGCGTGCATATCAGCTAGAAAGATGTGTCGGCATCGAGTAATTGTCTCTGGCCCCCTCCCAGTTAGGGGAGTGATGAGCTCTACAGCAGAGTCTCACAACTCAATCGCTGGTTGAAAACTGTTTTCTGCCCCTCCCAAAAGATAGAATTTGTAGATAATTGGCCCTCTTTCTGGGACTCACCCACAAACAGGACCAAGCCTGACCTGCTGAGGAGTGACGGACTCCATCCTAGCTGGAGGGGTGCTCTCATCTTATCTGCCAACATAGACAGGGCTCTAACTCCTCTAGCTCCACAATGAAATAGGGTGCAGGCCAGGCAGCAGGCTATTAGCCAGCCTGCCAGCATAGTGGAGTCTGCCACTAGCATAGTCAGTGTAGTCAGCTCAGCTATCACCATTGAGACCGTGTCTGTGCCTCGACCTAGGTTGGGCAAAACTAAACATGGCGGTGTTCGCCTTAGCAATCTCACTAGGATAAAGACCACCTCCATTCCTGTCATTACTGAAAGAGATCATGATACCTCACATCTCAAAATAGGGCTACTTAATGTTAGATCCCTTACTTCAAAGGCAATTATAGTCAATGAACTAATCACTGATCATAATCTTGATGTGATTGGCCTGACTGAAACATGGCTTAAGCCTGATGAATTTACTGTGTTAAATGAGGCCTCACCTCCTGGCTACACTAGTGACCATATCCCCGTGCATCCCGCAAAGGCGGAGGTGTTGCTAACATTTACGATAGCAAATTTCAATTTACAAAAAAAAAAATGACGTTTTCGTCTTTTGAGCTTCTAGTCATGAAATCTATGCAGCCTACTCAATCACTTTTTATAGCTACTGTTTACAGGCCTCCTGGGCCATATACAGCGTTTCTCACTGAGTTCCCTGAATTCCTATCAGACCTTGTAGTCATTGCAGATAATATTCTAATCTTTGGTGACTTTAATATTCACATGGAAAAGTCCACAGACCCACTCCAAAAGGCTTTTGGAGCCATCATCGACTCAGTGGGTTTTGTCCAACATGTCTCTGGACCCACTCACTGTCACAGTCATACGCTGGACCTAGTTTTGTCCCATGGAATAAATGTTGTGGATCTTAATGTTTTTCCTCATAATCCTGGACTATCGGACCACCATTTTATTACGTTTGCAATTGCAACAAATAATCTGCTCAGACCCCAACCAAGGAACATCAAAAGTCGTGCTATAAATTCACAGACAACACAAAGATTCCTTGATGCCCTTCCAGACTCCCTCTGCCTACCCAAGGACGCCAGAGGACAAAAATCCGTTAACCACCTAACTGAGGATCTCAATTTAACCTTGCGCAATACCCTAGATGCAGTTGCACCCCTAAAAACTAAAAAAATGTCTCATAAGAAACTAGCTCCCTGGTACACAGAAAATACCCGAGCTCTGAAGCAAGCTTCCAGAAAATTGGAACGGAAATGGCGCCACACCAAACTGGAAGTCTTCCGACTAGCTTGGAAGGACGGTACCGTGCAGTACCGAAGAGCCCTTACTGCTGCTCGATCGTCCTATTTTTCTAACTTAATTGAGGAAAATAAGAACAAATCCGAAATTCCTTTTTGATACTGTGGCAAAGCTAACTAAAAAGCAGCATTCCCCAAGAGAGGATGACTTTCACTTTAGCAGTGATAAATTCATGAACTTCTTTGAGGAAAAGATTATGATTATTAGAAAGCAAATTACGGACTCCTCTTTAAACCTGCGTATTCCTCCAAACCTCAGTTGTCCTGAGTCTGCACAACTCTGCCAGGACCTAGGATCAAGAGAGACGCTCAAGTGTTTTAGTACTATATCTCTTGACACAATGATGAAAATAATCATGGCCTCTAAACCTTCAAGCTGTATACTGGACCCTATTCCAACTAAACTACTGAAAGAGCTGCTTCCTGTGCTTGGCCCTCCTATGTTGAACATAATAAACGGCTCTCTATCCACTGGATGTGTACCAAACTCACTAAAAGTGGCAGTAATAAAGCCTCTCTTGAAAAAGCCAAACCTTGACCCAGAAAATATAAAAACTATCGGCCTATATCGAATCTTCCATTCCTCTCAAAGATTTTAGAGAAGGCTGTTGCGCAGCAACTCACTGCCTTCCTGAAGACAAACAATGTATACGAAATGCTTCAGTCTGGTTTTAGACCCCATCATAGCACTGAGACGGCACTTGTGAAGGTGGTAAATGACATTTTAATGGCATCGGACCGAGGCTCTGCATCTGTCCTCGTGCTCCTAGACCTTAGTGCTGCTTTTGATACCATCGATCACCACATTCTTTTGGAGAGATTGGAAACCCAAATTGGTCTACACGGACAAGTTCTGGCCTGGTTTAGATCTTATCTGTCGGAAAGATATCAGTTTGTCTCTGTGAATGGTTTGTCCTCTGACAAATCAACTGTACATTTCGGTGTTCCTCAAGGTTCTGTTTTAGGACCACTATTGTTTTCACTATATATTTTACCTCTTGGGGATGTTATTCGAAAACATAATGTAAACTTTCACTGCTATGCGGATGACACACAGCTGTACATTTCAATGAAACATGGTGAAGCCCCAAAATTGCCCTCGCTAGAAGCATGTGTTTCAGACATAAGGAAGTGGATGGCTGCAAACTTTCTACTATTAAACTCGGACAAAACAGAGATGCTTGTTCTAGGTCCCAAGAAACAAAGAGATCTTCTGTTGAATCTGACAATTAATCTTAATGGTTGTACAGTCGTCTCAAATAAAACTGTGAAGGACCTCGGCGTTACTCTGGACCCTGATCTCTCTTTTGAAGAACATATCAAGACCATTTCGAGGACAGCTTTTTCCATCTACGTAACATTGCAAAAATCAGAAACTTTCTGTCCAAAAATGATGCAGAAAAATTAATCCATGCTTTTGTCACTTCTAGGTTAGACTACTGCAATGCTCTATTTTCCGGCTACCCGGATAAAGCACTAAATAAACTTCAGTTAGTGCTAAATACGGCTGCTAGAATCCTGACTAGAACCAAAAAATTTGATCATATTACTCCAGTGCTAGCTTCTCTACACTGGCTTCCTGTCAAAGCAAGGGCTGATTTCAAGGTTTTACTGCTAACCTACAAAGCATTACATGGGCTTGCTCCTACCTACCTCTCTGATTTGGTCCTGCCGTACATACCTACACGTACGCTACGGTCACAAGACGCAGGCCTCCTAATTGTCCCTAGAATTTCTAAGCAAACAGCTGGAGGCAGGGCTTTCTCCT
The DNA here is from genome assembly GCF_023373465.1 of Oncorhynchus keta. NCBI lineage: Eukaryota > Metazoa > Chordata > Actinopteri > Salmoniformes > Salmonidae > Oncorhynchus > Oncorhynchus keta. The sequence continues at coordinate 47,342,448 of NC_068427.1, read as the reverse complement.
ATAGAGCTCCATTTTTATGGAACGGTCTGCCTACCCATGTCAGAGACGCAAACTCGGTCTCAACCTTTAAGTCTTTACTGAAGACTCATCTCTTCAGTGGGTCATATGATTGAGTGTAGTCTGGCCCAGGAGTGGGAAGGTGAACGGAAAGGCTCTGGAGCAACGAACCGCCCTTGCTGTCTCTGCCTGGCCGGTTCCCCTCTTTCCACTGGGATTCTCTGCCTCTAACCCTGTTACGGGGCTGAGTCACTGGCTTGCTGGGGCTCTCTCGTGCCGTCCCTGGGGGGTGCGTCACCTGGATGGGTTGATTCACTGTTGTGGTCGGCCTGTCTGGGTTGCCCCCCTTGGGTTGTACCGTGGCGGAGATCTTTGTGGGCTATACTCGGCCTTGTCTCAGGATGGTAAGTTGGTGGTTGAAGATATCCCTCTAGTGGTGTGGGGGATGTGCTTTGGCAAAGTGGGTGGGGTTATATCCTTCCTGTTTGGCCCTGTCCGGGGGTGTCCTCGGATGGGGCCACAGTGTCTCCTGACCCCTCCTGTCTCAGCCTCCAGTATTTATGCTGCAGTAGTTTATGTGTCGGGGGGCTAGGGTCAGTTTGTTATATCTGGAGTACTTCTCCTGTCCTATTCGGTGTCCTGTGTGAATCTAAGTGTGCGTTCTCTAATTCTCTCCTTCTCTCTTTCTTTCTCTCTCTCTCGGAGGACCTGAGCCCTAGGACCATGTCCCAGGACTACCTGACATGAGGACTCCTTGCTGTCCCCAGTCCACCTGGCCATGCTCCTGCTCCAGTTTCAACTGACCTGAGCCCTAGGACCGTGCCCCAGGACTACCTGACATGAAGGCTCCTTGCTGTCCCCAGTCCACCTGACTGTGCTGCTGCTCCAGTTTCAACTGTTCTGCCTTATTATTATTCGACCATGCTGGTCATTTATGAACATTTGAACATCTTGGTCATGTTCTGTTATAATCTCTACCCGGCACAGCCAGAAGAGGACTGGCCACCCCACATAGCCCGGTTCCTCTCTAGGTTTCTTCCTAGGTTTTGGCCTTTCTAGGGAGTTTTTCCTAGCCACCGTGCTTTTACACCTGCATTGTTTGCTGTTTGGGGTTTTAGGCTGGGTTTCTGTACAGCACTTTGAGATATCAGCTGATGTACGAAGGGCTATATAAATAAATTTGATTTGATTTGATTTGATTTAATGTAGGGTAAGTAAC
>NC_068427.1:47274422-47341132 GCF_023373465.1 Oncorhynchus keta | reverse complement strand
TGAGGGCAGAGCAGTTGCCGTACCAGGCGGTGATACAGCCCGCCAGGATGCTCTCCGGTGTGCATCTGTAGAAGTCTGTGAGTGCTTTTGGTGACAAGCGAAATTCTTCAGCCTCCTGAGGTTGAAGAGGTGCTGCTGCGCCCTTCTTCACGACGCTGTCAGTGTGAGTGGACCAATTCAGTTTGTCTGTGATGTGTATGCCGAGGAACTTAAAACTTGCTACCCTCTCCACTACTGTTCCATCGATGTGGATAGGGGGTGTTCCCTCTGCTGTTTCCTGAAGTCCACAATCATCTCCTTAGTTTTGTTGACGTTGAGTGTGAGGTTATTTTCCTGACACCACACTCCGAGGGCCCTACCTCCTCCCTGTAGGCCGTCTCGTCGTTGTTGGTAATCAAGCCTACCACTGTTGTGTCGTCCGCAAACTTGATGATTGAGTTGGAGGCGTGCGTGGCCACGCAGTCGTGGGTGAACAGGAGTACAGGAGAGGGCTCAGAACGCACTGTGGGGCCCCCGTGTTGAGGATCAGCGGGAGAGATGTTGTTGCCTACCCTCACCACCTGGGGCGGCCTGTCAGGAAGTCCCACTCCAGCGTGCACAGGGCGGGGTCGAGACCCAGGGTCTCGAGCTTGATGACGAGCTTGGAGGGTACTATGGTGTTGAAGCATGAGGTGATGAATGGCACTACAATGGGCCCCAGGATCTCGCCACGGTATTCTGTGCATTCAAATTGCCATCGATAAAATGGAATTAGTTTGTTGCCCGTAGCTTATGCCTGCCCATACTGTAAACCCACAGCCACCGTGGGGCACTTATTAACAAAATGTGGAAAAAGTCAAGAGGTCTGAATACTTTCCGAATACACTGTATATCATAAGATAGTGTTGTCATTACAATTATTTACACTTTCAGTAATGTTTACAGAAATGTTTTACATGCTATGACTGATATGTGTCCTTTTTTATCAACCTTGGTTGAATGCAGTGACTGTACGTTACTAAGGAAAGAGAGATTTTTACCAAAATGTAAAATGAAAACTTGCAAAGAACACTGGGTAATATGTAGCTGCATGGGCAATTCCAGTAATATACTGTAAATTAGACTACAGTAACATTTTTAGTACAATAAAATTCATTGCCATAAAATTGATTACAGTCACTGTCCCGTGAAATAAATTACAGTAACTTACTGGCCAATTGCTTCCAGACAGTTACTGTATATTTTACAGGAAATGTTTTAGTGTGGTCCAGTCGCACCTACTGGGACAGCATCAGTCTGTGGTTGGCCTCGTGGCACCATATACTGGGACATGCTGAGGGCCTATGGGACCAGGAGGATCTTGGGATCTTCATTTCCAACTGAGCTGATCCACTGGCTGCAGGACGGACATTTTGAAGAACAAATGTTTCTCCACACAGCCGTGGCAGCTGCCGCTCCAGCCTGACACGAGTCTACCTGCAAGGGACAGACAAAACATTCGGTTCACAGATTGATTTGACATTCTGAATTTAAACCTAATTGTATTCGTCACATAAACCAAATACAACAGGTGCATACATTACAGTGAAATGCTTAATTACGAGCCCCTAATCAACTATTCAGTTTTAAAAAATACAGATAAGAATAACAAATAAAAGTAACAAGTATTTAAAGGGCAGCAAAAAAATAACAATAGCGAAACAATATACAGAGGGGGCGTACAGGTTATTTGAGGTAATATGTACATGTAGGTAGAGTTGGGAGGGCCTAGAGTACGCCCTCCTCATCTCTTGCTGCTCATGATGTAGGAACTCATATTTATTCTTCAGCTCCCAACAGGTGAGGGTGTGGTCACTCCCTGAACACTGAGGAGGCCTGGAGCAGAGCTGGCTGGTCTCTTAGATGAGAGAGGTGTGTAGGCAAATCATCCTCCTCAGGTGAATGATGGCTTTTTGTGGCGCTGTGGGCTGAGTTGGGTGGTGACAGCAACCTCAAAACAACAAACTGCAACCTCAAAACAACAAACTGCAAATGCAGCCAGAAAAGTTGTAGAATCACGAGCTTGATGTAGTCATTGCATGCTAGGAATATGGGACAAAATAGTGACCTTTTGACTCCTTTATTTGTAAGAATCTTGAAAAGGTGTCAATAATTTTTACCCTTTTTTGGGAGAAATATAAATTCACTGAGCAATTGCATGAGTATAAAATAATATAATTACGCAACTTTTTAAAATACTTATTTTATACAGTCATTATTTATCTGTATCTGTTACGGTTTTCTATGTGTGAAGGAGAGTCGGACCAAAATGTAGAATGCGATCCATGTTTAATGAACTGAAGAAACACGAATCAAAATACAAACACTACAAAAACAATAAACGTAATGAAAACCGAAACAGCCTAATATTGGTGCAAACTAATACACGACAGACATAACTACAAAATGACACTAAGGACATAAGGACAATCACCCACGAAACACTCAAAGAATATGGCTGCTAAATATGGTTCCCAATCAGAGACAATGATAAACACCTGCCTCTGATTGAAAACCACTTTAGACAGCCATAGACTTATCTAGAACACCCCACGAAGCTACAATCCCAATACCTATGAAAAAACCCCAAGACAAAACACACCACATACAAAAACCCATGCCACACCCTGGCCTGACCAGATAAATGAAGAAAACACAAAAATACTTAGACCAGGGCGTGACACAACCCCCCAAGGTGCGTACTCCCGGCCGCACACCAAAACCCATAGGGGAGGGTCCGGGTGGGCGTCTGTCCACAGTGGCTGCTCCGGCGCGGGACGTGGACCCCACTCTATCAAAGTCTTAGTCCCTCTTCCTCGCGTCCTTAGATAGGCCAACCTCGCCGCCGACCATGGCCTAGTAGTCCTCACCCAGGACCCCACTGGACTGAGGGGCAGCTCGGGACTGAGGGGCAGCTCTTCACTGAAGGGTAGCTCGGGACTGAGGGGTAGGTCGGGACTGAGGGGAAGCTCGGGACTGAGGGGAAGCTCGGGACTGAGGGGAAGCTCAGGACTGAAGGCAAGCTCAGCACTGAGAGGAAGCTCAGCACTGAGAGGAAGCTCAGGCAGGTAGTTAGATCTGGCAGATCCTGGCTGGCTGACGGTTCTGGCAGATCCTGGCTGACTGGCGGATCTGGAAGAGACCGGGTAGGCACCAGGTTATGCTTGCCTTCAGAGTGTCCTCTTTCCAAAGCTGTCAATTATACGCACAGTCGATCATCTTTTGTGACATAATATTGCGCTTAAAACGGGCACGTTTTTTTTATCCAATAATGAAATAGCACCCCCATAGATGTAACAGGTTAAGGATCTTTTTGAACTTGACTTGGGGCTCCGGTACTGCTTGCTGTGTGGTAGCAGAGAGAACAGTCTATGACCTGGGTGTCTGTAGTCTTTGACAATTTTTGGGGCTTCATCTGACATGACCTAGTATATACAGTTGGTCCTGGATTGCAGGAAGCTTGTTCTGGGCCTGATGCACTACCCTCTGTAGCTTCTTATGGTCGGATGGCGAGCAGTTGCCATACCAGGAGGTGATTATAAGGGTTATAACTATAAAATATACGTATATGTAAATAAATAAAGAGCAAATGGCATTACACTTACAACATGACTATAAAGGGATATAAACACTCATCAATATAAATATAAAGTTAAAAATTAACCTCTTAGAGAGAGAGAGAGAAACAAATTACTTGGATAGAAAGTTGGTCAAGATTTATGGCACCCTCTCTCTCTAGCCTTGTGTGAGAATCTGCCCTACAGTCTGTACATAGTCATGGAATCACTGGTCACTTTAATAATGGAACACTAGTCACTTTAATAATGTTAACACACTGCTTTACTCATCGCATATGTATATACTGTATTCAACTGTATTTGTTGTCAGTACCACTCAGTCATTGCCTTGTCAAGTATTTATATACAGTATTTCTAAATTTCATTATTTTACTTTTAGATTTGTGTGTATTGTTATGAATTGTTAAGGTACTGTTGGAGCGAGGAAGAAAAACATTTCACTACACCTGCAATTACATCTGCTAAATATGTGTATGTGACCAATAAAATGTGATTTTGATTTGATTTTGTAGTATATTAAAGATAATAACCCTTGAAACGTAATGTTCAGTTAAGATATGTATTTAGATATTGGTTCCCTTACCCTGTAAGCAGTCTATAAACTGCTCATAGTCTGTGTCACACTGACATTGCTCATCCATATCTCCATATATTCTTAATTCCAGTCCTTTACTTAGATTTGTGTGTTTAAGGTATTTGTTGTGAAATTGTTGTATATTACTTGTTAGATATTGCTGCACTATGAGATGTTCAAGCATTTCACTCCACCCATAGTAACATCTGCTGAACACGTGTATGTGATCAATACAGTTTGATTTGATCTGATTTCTAATGAGTGACTGCAATCCACACTTTGGTTTCGGTAGTCACTGTCAACAAACAAGAATGTTATAATTTTCAGACAAACACATTACTTCCTTCAGCACACTACTACAACAGTGTGACTGTTTTGGAATAAATTGTTCAATATTTTCCTTTAACATCCTCTGTGTTGTGTGCTTATTGTTTAACCATTGATATGTTCTAGGTCATTTTGAGAACTTTAGGAGCATCAGGTACTGCTGGAATGTCTACCAGTAGCATGTCCATCTTTATGTGATAAATTAAACTGGTCACTGTTCAAAACATTTATAAAGAATTAAGAAAGTATGAATAGTCCTCACTTTAGATTAGAGACTGCAAAACTACTTTACTAATGATTAGTACATGGTTTATAAGGATATTTATTAAAATTATTATGAATGATCTGCTGAATCTTTATTACATACCATAAAAGTTGTTATAAATGTGTGAATAACTAGCTTACTAAAACAAATGTGGGAGTAATGATACATGAGTGATGAATAAGCCATTTACTAATCCATTATACATTCTTTATTACAAAGTGTTAAAATAAAGTGTTACCGATCTCTATATCAATTCAGACTCCACAGCATCTGAGAGAGCTGTTCTGGTGTGACTCCTGACCTGGCAGCAGTGATGTCGTGAGAGTAGTGGTAGTGAGAGTAGTGGTACTGTTCTTACCCAGTATGTTGAAGTTCAAGTGTCTGCTGTGGTCTCCTGCGTTTAATCATTAATGCATATAGTAGTTATTTACACATGTGAGAATACCTCGCTGACTAACATTTAACACATGTGGGAGTAATTATTAATAAATGGTGAAAACTGTAAATTCCTTACAAATTGTTTATTACTGAACATTATAAAGTCTTACACATAATTGCATATTCTCGCATTTTACCCTCAACTACTTACACAATAGACTTGGACATTATCTGATATTATGCAATATTGAACAATTCAACTTCAGTACACTTGTTAAAGGCATTGTGTCCCAATTCAGCCACTAGATGGTGATGTTAAACAAGATATAGAATGACTCATAACCTCCTCCTTAGGAGACAAACGCAGGCTTTGGTATTTGGAATATACAGCCCAAAATGTCTACAATGTCTTTTATAAAAATAAAAAAACTTATGCATTCTTATGCCTTTTCCAAGTCATTCCAATTCAATCGAGCCAAATCATTCTGTATCAACACCACATGTATCTATGATGAAAACACTGAGATAAGTCACGTCCATGTATTGTTACATGAAAGAAGCAATTACAACAATTGTATTACATAACTATGGCAAATCTATGTTACTCAAATGTTGGAATAAAACGTAGGAACTATGAACGCCTTAACTTCAGAGTTAAAATAAGTTTAGCTGTCACTTTGAACCAAGGATAAAAGAAAGCATAAATAATTGGATTAATTAATGAATTAACAAGTGGCAGAAAGCTGATGAAATATGATGAGAAAATTTCAATTAAAAAAGAGGAAAAAAAGTAAATAAATAGAGATGGAATCCAACAAATGAAATAGTTGAAAACAACAATAGACAGAGTTTTTGCTGCTTTTCTCTCAGACTTATTTGCCTGTACAGTTTTAACACCAGACACACTGACAGCCTCTTTTGAAAATACCTTTCTGGCCTGTGATCTGGCCACCACAAAGATTTTCAAATAAAGTGTTATAATAATAGAGCAAGGGACAACCATTATAAATACAATGTACATTATGTTATTAACCCAGGTTTTTCCTTCAACAAAAAAACATTCTTTCAAACACCTACTGGGTGTCTGTACATTTACAAAGTTTTTTATAATGACAGCATCATATACTATACAACACCACCAGGTAATGGAAATAAAACACATCATTCTTCTTATTGTTATTCTAGAGTGGTACAATAAGGGATCACACACAGCAACATAGCGGTCAATAGATATAAGGACCAAATTACCCAGAGATAAAGAAGTACATAAAAAAGAGATGTAGAAATGAAACACACAGAAATATTCCCCAAAACCCCAGCATGATTCCATTATTGCTACAGTCACTACTGGTATCACAATCAGTCCCACCAGGAGATCTGACACAGCCAGAGAGAGGATGAGCAGGTTGGTTGGAGTGTGGAGCTGCTTGAAGTGAGAGATGGAGATGATCACCAGTACGTTCAAAAGTACTGTAACTGCTGAAATCAATGAGAAGAAGATGTACAGTGTTATGTAGATAGATGTCGATAGCAAAGCCTTTCTGCAAGAAGAGTTTCCGTCTTGAAAACAGTATTGAACATCTTCATGTTTCTCCATTTGTAATAAAAAGGAAAAATGCTGAGGACCTGCTTGGTCCTGTGTGTGACCCTGTCAGGTCCGCCTTCTGAGAAACTCTGAGCTCTGCCTTTCTATTTATCCCTGAGTTACAGACAGAAACTCCCCTCCCCAGAGTCTCTCTGCGCACGCACACACACACACACACACACACACACACACACACACGCACACGCACACGCACACGCACACACACACAGAAATGAACAAATCATTTGTGAAAGCATGATGTAATGTATGACAGGATTTGATGTTGCTGTGCCCACCTAGCCTGTCCTTCAGCCTTACTGATAGTCAGAGATTAGATTGTTTTCACATATTTCATTTGTTGGGTTCCACGGACGGGTAGGCCGTCATTGTCCATAATAATTTGTTCTTAAACTGACTTGCCTAGTTGAATAAAGGTTCAATAAAACATTTCAAAATAAATGAGAAATGAAATTCATTTTCTCAATTAAGCATTAAAATGGGGAAAATATAATATGGATGATGTTTTGGTCACTCAAAAGCTATTTTAATGGGAAATAGGATAACTGTGCAGACTAAGTGGTTTGGGTTTTGTCAGTGCTTAGTTTGGAACATAATCCACAGCCTCAGGAGACACGATGGCACATCACATGTCAGCTGGCCAGTGTGTAAGTTGACAGAAGGGAAGTTGATGAAATGGCATAAGTTTATGCTGCCCTACAAAGGCAAAATGCAATATCTACGAATTTGATCTATTGTAACGACCAAGTTTATTATCTGGTCAATGTGGTATTTGTTTCCTGACACAAGAACAAGCCAGTGGATCAGAATATATCATGGAGTATCAGAAAGTCCTGTCTGTCTAGACAGAAAAAGTTAGATTTTGCAGTGAATTAAATTACGTTGTTACTGCGTTTTGTCTTTGTAGCGCAGTATGGGGTATGCACTAGAGCACATGCAGACAAAATGAATAGTGGCATTACATATGAACATTCTATAGACGTTTAGAAATGTCCATCTGAACTGAATTAGGAACCACACTTCAAGTCGAGGAAGACTTTGTCTCAGTTACATCATGGGGACAAATACTGTTTGTCAGACATCAGAACAACCACACTGTATTCTGACCCAATCGGCCCTTAATGTTGTTTTCATTTTCTGGTGTGTTGTTTTCTCTGATTTAAACAAAAAAATAATAAATTATCATGACACAAGGTGAGACCCAGATGCAGACACAGGAGGCAGATGGTTCATTAATTAACCACTTGTAAGGCATTTACATTTTTATAAATGTAAACCATTTACTAATCAAATATTTTTGCAGTCCCTAATCTAAAACCAGAGCTATTTGTATTTTTGAAATTATGAATCAATGACCGGTGTAATTTCTCACAATAAGAAGACATTTAAGGTGTCAAAATGGACTAGAATATATCAATGGTTGTAACATATACGCCTGGAGTCAGGAAGCACGCGCAGAAGGTAAGTTTAATGATGAGAAAAAGCAGATAAACAAAACAGGAGATGCGTACTGAACGTGAACAAAACCAATACTGCCTGATGACTGAGTCTACATGAAGCGAGAGTAACAAGGGTGGTGATGATGTCCAGCACAATGTGGGTTGCCAGGACCGGTGGTCAGTAGACCGATGACTTTGAGCATCGTAGGCGTGAGAGTACCGGTTTGGATTGAGGCAGGTGGCAGGAGCGGGTTCCCTCTCCAGAGCCTGTTGGAACCACGTCTACGTCCCAAAACACGGGGCCAACAATACAGGAGGATTGGTTGATGGGCTGGAGGACACTCACAGGACCCTCAACCAACAAGGGAACGCTGGTTCTCCGACATCCTGGTCCTTGGCAGTGATTATCATCCTCGACCAGGAGATGGTGGAGTTATGATGTTGGAGCCACGGGAAGCCGAGGATGACTTTGTGTACTGGTGCGGTAATGGTGAGGAAGGGAATGCTTTCCTGGGGCATGGGTCCCACTGTGAGTAGTGCTGTGATGTGCATAACCGTGCCGGATCCCAATGGTTGTTTCTCCAAGGCTTGGACAGGAAAAGGAGAGGATAGCGGGTATGAAGTTAAGTTCAGGGAGGAGGCGAGGGCCAATGAAGTTCTCTAAGGCATTGGAGTCCACTAGAGAGACAACACTTGAGGGACAGTCAGCCAGTGAAATGGCCTTTTTACATCATAAAGTGCTATACAGAAACCCAGCCTAAAACCCCAAACAACAATCAACGCAGATGTAGAAGCACGGTGGCTAGGAGAAACTCTCTAAAAAGACAGGAACCTAGGAAGAAACCTAGAGAGGAACCAGGCTCTGAGGGGTTGCCAGTCCTCTTCTAGCTGTGCCGGGTGAAGATTATAACAGTACATGGCTAAGATGTTCAAACGCTCATAGATGACCAGCATGGTCATCTTCATAATAAAGTTCTTCATAATGAAGTTCCGCGCAGCACCAGTGTCCACTAGAGCGGTGAAGACAACACCTGTGGGACAGCCAGTCAGTCAAATGGGAACCAGAAAGGGTTTGGTGGAAAACGATGATAATGGAATACTCACACCTACCCTGGGAGATGGAAGGTCACAGGGCCGCCCATCTGACGCACCGGACACCACTGAAGCTGGCGCACCTCCTGGCCGCAATAGGGACAGGGCACCAGCTGTCTCCGGCGACGCCTCTCTGCCACAGAGAGTGTGTGCCCCCTTCCTTCATGGGTTCAGGCTCTGCCTCAGACAGCCAAAGGAGGTAGGCGAGTGATGAGGTGGACACCAGCGCTCCCAAAGAAGGTTATCCAGACGGATGGCTATCGGAATGAGAGCATCCAAGGATATGTTGTCATCCCGACATGCCAACACCGTCTGGACCTCTTCATGCAGTCCACTGGGAATAGAGTGCGGAGCGACAGCTCATTCCATCCTCTGGAGGCTGCCACACTCCGAAAGATGAGGGCCTAATCCGCAGTGATCTGGGCACCATTCTGGAGTTGGAAAACTCCCTCACCTCCATCTCTGCCCTCTGGAGGACCACCCTGAACAGAGCCATGAACCTCTCAAACGAACCCAGCTCCTCCTCTCCTCTCCTCTCTCCCAGATAGTCGTAGCCCATTCCAACGACCGTCCGGTCAGCAGGGAAATGACCGTAGCAAACTTGGAACACTTGGTGGTAGGGGCTCCCGTATGATAGGTGAAATAGAGGGAGCCCCGGAATAGGAAGCCACGGCATTATGATGTAGTGCCGTCATACTTCTCCGGAAGGGACAGTCGGGCTTCGCAGACCTGGGTGGATGGCTGGGGGACTGGCTCACTGCGACGACCCGTGGTAGGAGGCCCTACGTTAGAGGATTGGAGAACGTTGCTGGTGGTGTCGAGGCGGTGGAGACCACGGAGGACCTCCTTCCTGGCCGTACCCAGTAGAGCTAGCTGATGGTGTCGAGACGGTGGAGAACGCGGAGGACCTCCTTCATGGCCATACCCAGTAGAGCCAGCTGGTGGTGTTGAGGCGGTGGAGAACGCGGAGGACCTCCTTCATGGCCATACCCAGTAGAGCCAGCTGGTGGTGTTGAGGCGGTGGAGAACGTGGAGCATCTCCTTCATGGCTGTACCCAGTAGAGCCAGCTGGTCGTGGTGTTGGTGGAGTAGATGACCCTGTTCCTCGACCGTCTGGAAGATGCTGTTATCTTCTGCTGCTTCCATAATATCTGAGGCAGTATTCTGTAAATTATATGCTAGGAATCAGGAAGCAGGTGCAGAAGGTGAGTTTAATGATTAGGAAAATCAGATAAATGAAACAGGAGAAGCCGACTGAACGTGAACAAAACCAATACTGCCTGTTGACTGAGGCTACTGATTTTTATATAAAGGGAGGGTAATCAGGGTGGGGATGAAGTCCAGGTGTGCATACTGATGGTTCCCATGTGTGCATACTGATGGTTCCCAGGCGTGCATACTGATGGTTCCCAGGCGTGCATACTGATGGTTCCCAGGCGTGCATACTGATGCTTCCCAGGCATGCATACTGATAGTTCCCAGGTGTGCATACTGATGGTTCCCAGGCGTGCATACTGATGGTTCCCATGTGTGCATACTGATGGTTCCCAGGCGTGCATACTGATGGTTCCCAGGTGTGCATACTGATGCTTCCCAGGCATGCATACTGATAGTTCCCAGGTGTGCATACTGATGGTTCCCAGGTGTGCATACTGATGGTTCCCAGGCATGCATACTGATGCTTCCCAGGCATGCATACTGATAGTTCCCAGGTGTGCATACTGATGCTTCCCAGGCATGCATACTGATGGTTCCCAGGTGTGCATACTGATGCTTCCCAGGTGTGCATACTGATGCTTCCCAGGCATGCATACTGATGGTTCCCAGGCGTGCATACTGATGCTTCCCAGGAATGCATACTGATGCTTCCCAGGTGTGCATACTGATGCTTCCCAGACATGCATACTGATGCTTCCCAGGAATGCATACTGATGCTTCCCAGGTGTGCATACTGATGCTTCCCAGACATGCATACTGATGCTTCCCAGGTGTGCATACTGATGCTTCCCAGGCATGCATACTGATGCTTCCCAGGTGTGCATACTGATGCTTCCCAGGCATGCATACTGATGCTTCCCAGGCATGCATACTGATGCTTCCCAGGCATGCATACTGATGGTTCCCAGGTGTGCATACTGATGGTTCCCAGGTGTGCGCAATGTGGGTTTCCAGGACCAGTGGTTAGTAGACCAGCGACGCCGAGCGTGGAGGGTGCAGGAGTCGGCATGACAGTGGTAAAATTATAAATACACAACATAGGATGTTTAAGGAAATATATCTAACATTTAATTCACAAATACTGTTGTTTAACAACTAGTTGAAAAGACGTGAGGATGTGTTGTATTTGAACATTTTTGCTAATGTTCACAAACCTTACATACACAAACAAATCATAAAACAGGGATATGTAGCCTACACACAACAGCTGGTCAGACTGGACAGCTTTTATCTAGGGGATTGCTATTCCTTCATTAATACTGATATGTGATTTAAATGTCGAGGTATTTTCAGGTATATCCTAACCTTTGAATGTTTCCAGTGCTTCAGTCTTTTAACCGCAGATCAGAAACATTGATTCTAGTGTATTGTACAAAGTGTAAATAGCATAATTAAGGTCATATCTTCCAAAACAGAGATTTGTGAGATTTAAGTAAGCTGTTACTTTCCTAGATCACTTGGAAATGCTCATCTGGACAATGCACACTCAAAATGCAAATATTTGTGTTACTGTCGACAGTAAAAACTCCTCCAAAATGTGTCTTCTCCATTCAAACGTTTAAATTTATAACGGCGACCTGGCCAAGATAAAGCAAAGCAGTGCGAAACAAACAACAACACAGAGTTAAACAATGAATAAAGAAACATACAGTCAGTAACACAATAGAAAAAGGCTATAAGCAGTGTGTGCAAATGAGGTAAGACAAGGGAGGTAAGGCAATAAATAGGTCATAGTGGAGAAATAATTACAATTGAGCAATTAAACACTAGAGTGATAGATGTGCAGATGATGAATGTGCAATTAGAGATACTGGGGTGCAAAGGAGCAAAAATTTATAAATATCAGTATGGGGATGAGGTAATTGGATGGGGTATATACAGATGGGCTATGCACAGGTGCAGTGATCTGCTCTGACAGTTGGTGCTTAACGTTAGTGAGGTAGATATGAGTCTCTAGCTTCAGTGATTTTTGCAATTCATTCCAGTCATTGGCAGCAGAGAACTGGAAGGAAAGGCGGCCAAAGGAGGAATTGGCCACCATACTCCCCATCATACTCCCCGGGGAGTGTGAGGTGAATCCCACTGGAACCGGGTGCAGGGGGAGTGAGTAGTGGAGGCTTCTGTTGTGCTGGGGGAGGCGCTGGAGGAACTCCCTGTCTCTCCCAGCGGTCCATGGTTTGGACAACGCGGTCCATGGTGGCGCCGAGATGGTGGATCATCGCCTCTTGCTCCAGGACTCGCTCCTCGACCCCTTTACCAGGGGCACCTGCTCCTGCTGACTCCATATGGCAGGTGAGGAATTCTGTAAGGGTTGCGGAACTGGTGGCAGTGAAGTCAGAAGCTGGAGAGCAGAAATAGGTAATAGCCGGAGCAGTTTAATTTTAAAACCAACGGCAATAAAAAAAGAACCTACATGGGTACAAAACCCGACGCGCAACAGTAACATAGTACACAAGCACTTACGAACAAACAATTCCACACAAGGTCATGGAGGGAACAGAGGGTTAAATACACAACACTTAATGAGGGAAATGGAAACCAGGTGTGTAGGAAAACAAGACAAAACAAATGGAAAATGAAAAGTGGATCGACGATGGCTAGAAGACCGGTGACGCCGACCACCGCCCAAACAAGGAGAGGAAATGACTTCGGTGGAAGTCGTGACATGTAGAGTCTCAAACTTGATTTAGTCAATGCGTGCTAGGAATATGGGACTAAATACTAACCTTTTGACTACTTTATTTGTAAGAATATTTAAAAGGTGTCAAGTTGTACCCTTACCTTTTGGGGAGAAAAAAATTGTTATTTGTTGCAGTTGTGTTGTATTTTTGAGACATTCCTACTGTTGGATCTAGTAACACAAGAATTTCGCAGCACCTGCCATAACACATGCAGACCTGTGTACGTGACCAATAAACGTTGATTTTATTTTGTGTTTGTAGTTGTTCTCTCAGATTCCAGAGGGTTCTGTTAGCACAACAATACCATATACTGTATTGTCCATTTACATGTAAATTCATTGAGAGACGCCAGCATTCAAATACACAAAACAAGACAATATATTACATGCTGTACGGAAAACTGTAATGTTAGTACACAAGTCACACATTTAAATTTTCACATATTATTCAAAATATGCAGGGCTCTGTCATAATGATACTTATATCACTCTACCAATTAAAGGGGTCAAACACAAACACATCTAATACATTGTGATTTTTTATTTAATTTAAAAAAAACTTTTATTTATAGAAGATAGGTGGCAGTTAGCCTAGAGGTTAAAATGTTGGGCCAGAAAGAGAAAGGTCACTGTCACGTTCTGACCCTAGTATTTGTGTTATTTGTTTGTTTGAATTGGTCAGGATGAGAGTTGGTTGTGCATTCTATGTTTTGTGTTTCTAGGTTGGTTTTCTGTGTTCGGCCTAGTATGGTTCTCAATCAGAGGCAGGTGTTGTTAGTTGTCTCTGATTGAGAATCATACTTAGGTTGCCTGGGTTTCACTGTTTGTTTGTGGGTGATTGTTTCCGTGTCTATGTTTGTTTCACCACACAGGACTGTTTCGGTTTTCACATTTATTGTTTTGTATATTTGTAGTGTTCTCAGTATTTGTCTTTATTAAAGATGTTTAACACACACCACGCTGCGCTTTGGTCCTCTCCTTCCCAGGAAGAAAGCCGTTACAGTCACTGGTTCAAATCCCTGTGTTGACACGGTAAACAATCTATCGATGTGACCTTGAGCAAGGCAATTAACCCTCATTGTTCTTGTAAATCGCTCTGAATAAGAGCGTCTGCTCAATGACAGACAACAAATACAAAATTCACCTCTACATGATTCTTAGAGAGCATATTACATCAGCAAAACACAATCTGTGCCCTGTGACTGATGTCACTGGGACTATATTGTCTCTACCGGGTAAGTGGACAACTCTTAATGATGTTAGTTTTACTTGGTTAAGTTTCTGACATCAGAGGGTCCTGTTATCTATCACCTGTATGCAAGGCTCTGGAACAACGAGGTCCAAAACTCTAAGGAATTCTACCAATTAAAGGTGTTGGAGACACACACATGCTTTACTCCAGGGCCCTAATAAGGCCCCAATACAGCATAAACATTCAAAGTGAACCTAAGTACAGTTCTATTGTCATTTGTGTGATTACAACTTCCATTAGGCCTCAGCCTCAGTACAACCCTCACCCCTGAACTAGTCTTCCCTGCACAGGTCAAGAATCGCACCACTGAATCATGACTCACAGGAGGGATCTGAACAGTGGTATCCTGAGTGGATTACCAACACCTTAACCAATAGTAAAAGAGGAAAGTCCCTCTAGGACCAAGGGTGACACTGATTTAGTAGTACCAGGCAGAACTACCTCATCAGGAGAGCATGAGTCTGACTCACCTCTGCGACACATTTCCCATTTTAGTCATTTAGCAGATGGGGGGGTGGCATTAATAAAGATACTCATGAAGAGGTAGATTTTCATACTAAACCTCCCCCTAACCTCACTCAAGTCTGAATCCTACATCCTCTCTGTAGTGTTTTGACAAATAAGACATTTTTACAAGTAAAGAACTGAAATTACATTTTTTTAATATGGCCTCTGAGTTGGCACACCCTGATTTCATAGGGCATGTTAGACATATCTTGCATGTCAAAAGACTCTAATGTGACCCCTGACCTGGCAGCAGTGTTGTAGTGAGTGGAGTGGTAGTGAGAGTAAAGGTCATGAGAGTAGTGGTAGTGAGAGTAGTGGTAGTGAGAGTAGTAGTAGTGAGAGTAGTGGTAGTGAGAGTAGTGGTAGTGAGAGTAGTGGTAGTGAGAGTAGTGGTAGTGAGAGTAGTAGTAGTGAGAGTAGTAGTAGTGAGGTGGTGGTAGTGAGAGTAGTGGTAGTGAGAGTAGTGATAGTGAGAGTAGTGGTAGTGAGAGTAGTGGTAGTGAGAGTAGTGGTAGTGAGAGTAGTGGTAGTGAGAGTAGTGGTAGTGAGAGTAGTGGTAGTGAGAGTAGTGGTAGTGAGAGTAGTAGTAGTGAGAGTAGTGGTAGTGAGAGTAGTGATAGTGAGAGTAGTGGTAGTGAGAGTAGTGGTAGTGAGAGTAGTGGTAGTGAGTGTAGTAGTAGTGAGTGTAGTGGTAGTGAGAGTAGTGATAGTGAGAGTAGTGGTAGTGAGAGTAGTGGTAGTGAGAGTAGTGGTAGTGAGAGTAGTGGTAGTGAGAGTAGTGGTAGTGAGAGTAGTGGTAGTGAGAGTAGTGGTAGTGAGAGTAGTGGTAGTGAGAGTAGTGGTAGTGAGAGTAGTAGTAGTGAGAGTAGTGGTAGTGAGAGTAGTGATAGTGAGAGTAGTGGTAGTGAGAGTAGTGGTAGTGAGAGTAGTGGTAGTGAGAGTAGTGGTAGTGAGAGTAGTGGTAGTGAGAGTAGTGGTAGTGAGAGTAGTGGTAGTGAGAGTAGTGGTAGTGAGAGTAGTGGTAGTGAGAGTAGTGGTAGTGAGAGTAGTGGTAGTGAGAGTAGTGGTAGTGAGAGTAGTGGTAGTGAGAGTAGTGGTAGTGAGAGTAGTGGTAGTGAGAGTAGTGATAGTGAGAGTAGTGGTAGTGAGAGTAGTGGTAGTGAGAGTAGTGGTAGTGAGAGTAGTGGTAGTGAGAGTAGTGGTAGTGAGAGTAGTGGTAGTGAGAGTAGTGGTAGTGAGAGTAGTGGTAGTGAGAGTAGTGGTAGTGAGAGTAGTGGTAGTGAGAGTAGTAGTAGTGAGAGTAGTGGTAGTGAGAGTAGTGTTAGTGAGAGTAGTAGTAGTGAGAGTAGTGGTAGTGAGAGTAGTGGTAGTGAGAGTAGTGGTAGTGAGAGTAGTGGTAGTGAGAGTACTGGTAGTGAGAGTAGTAGTAGTGAGAGTAGTGGTAGTGAGAGTAGTGGTAGTGAGAGTAGTGGTAGTGAGAGTAGTGGTAGTGAGAGTAGTGGTAGTGAGAGTAGTGGTAGTGAGAGTAGTGGTAGTGAGAGTAGTGGTAGTGAGAGTAGTAGTAGTGAGAGTAGTGGTAGTGAGAGTAGTGGTAGTGAGAGTAGTGGTAGTGAGAGTAGTGGTAGTGAGAGTAGTAGTAGTGAGAGTAGTAGTAGTGAGAGTAGTGGTAGTGAGAGTAGTGGTAGTGAGAGTAGTGTTCATAACCAGCATGTTGAGGTTGAAGTGTCTGCTGTGGTCTCCTGCTCTGTTGTGTTTCCATCATTCAGATAACAGGAAGAGGGATGCCACAGGTTAGAGACACAGGGTTGTTCACCACCACACTCACATATTCTGTGACCTGGTTCTGAACAAAGATAATGGAGGAGACTGGAGGTACAAAACACACACACACAGACACACACACACATGCAGGAGTACGTACCATACAGGCTGTACTCCTTGGCTGCATTGCTGATGGCTGTGTAGATGGATGTCTTAACTTATTTAGAGCATGTACGTGGGTATTGCAGTAATGTGTTAAATCGATTGCAGCCCGGAGTGGCCGCGTGGCGCTGCATCACTGCCCCAGAGTTGTGGCTAATAGTCTAGAGGTGGGTAATTATGCCCTTAAATGGACATTTCACTCAAACACTACCTATATTTATATTTATTTATATTATTTATAGTCCACTGTTGATACAGTCCCAAAATATTTTGCATGACAGATCCCTTATTGATATCACCTGTTAAATCTACTTTAATCAGTGTAAATGAAGGGGAGGAGACAAGGAATGTCCTACTATTACTCTCACTACCACTGTGCTCTCTATTATATTATGACAGACCAGCTAGATCTACTGTCACTATTATATTATGACAGATGTTGGAGCAAACCATTGAAGAAAGCTCAGCATTGCATGTAGATAGGTTTGGCTGCTAGGCTGAAGTAGCAAGGACATGCACATTAAGAGAAGATGATATCCAGGCCATATGACACCCAGACCATACTCTATTTTTGTAGGAATACATTAACCAAGACCATACGTGCATTCATGACAGCTGAACATGCTGTGGTCAGCAGGGTACAGGAAGAAAGATGTAGGCAGGATAACTGATGACTAACATGTAAAACATGGGCATGCAGTACATTATCTTTAGAACATGGAAAGAGTTCTGCCATCGTTGTAACCAAAAGCAGATACTAAGGGGGAGTAACTTTATTTACATATGTGATGTACACAACTACTCTGTATGTATAAAAGCAAAGCCAGTGTTAAGAAGCGGCGGCTATTCCGCGGATCAGCACGGCTTTTAATAACTTGCATTAAAGTCTACTTTGAATTCAAGAAGTTCTTCTGAGAGTATTATATTTCTATAGACAGTATTATATTTCTGTAACAATTATCTACGACACAGACCAGCTGCATCTACTGTCTCTATTATATTATTTTATTGTACCTTTATTTAACTAGGCAAGTCAGTTAACAAGGCAAGTCAGTTAAGAACAAGGACTTTTCAATGAAGGCCTAGGAACAGTGTGTTAACTGCCTGTTCAGTGGTAGAAGGACAGATTTGTACCTTGTCAGCTCAGGGGTTTGAAGTTGCAACCTTCCGGTGACAAGTCAAACACTAACCACAAGGCTACGCTGCCATCTACTGTCTCTATTATATTACAACAGATCGGCTCAATCTACCGCCTCTATTATATTATGACAGACCAGCAAGATGAGATCTCTAATATAGTATGACAGACGAGGTAGATCTACTGTCACTATTACACTATGAGAGACCAGCTAGATCTACTGTCGCTGTTATATTATGACTGACCAGCTTAATCTACCATCTCTATTATATTATGAAGGACCAGCAAGATCTACTGTATCTATTATATTATGACAGACCAGCAGGATCTACAGTCTCTATTATACTATGACAGAACAGCAACATCTACAGTCTCTATTATAATATGGCAGACTTGCTAGATCTACTGTCTCTATTATAATATGACAGACTTGCTAGATCTACTGTCTCTATTATAATATGACAGATCAGCAAGATGAGATCTCTAATATAGTATGACAGACCAGGGAGATCTTCTGTCACTTTTACACGATGACTGACCAGCTAGATCTACTGTCATTATTACATTATGACAGACCAGCTGGATCTACATTCTGTAATATACTATGACAAATCAGCTAGATCTAATGTCTAATTTATTATGACAGACCAGAGAGATCTACTGTCTCTGTTAAATTATGAGAGACCAGCTAGATCTACTGTCTCTATTATATTATGACAGACCAGCAAGATGAGATCTCTATTATATTATGACAGACCAGCTAGATCTACTATCTCTATTATATTACGACAGACCAGCTAGATCTACTGTCTCTATTATATTATGACAGACCAGCAAGATGAGATCTCTATTATATTATGACAGACCAGCTACATCTACTGCCTCTATTATATTATGACAGACCAGCAAGATGAGATCTCTAATATAGTATGACAGACCAGGTAGATCTACTGTCACTATTACATATCAGAGACCAGCTAGATCTACTGTCGCTGTTATATTATGACTGACCAGCAAGATGAGATCTCTAATATAGTATGACAGACCAGGTAGATCTACTGTCACTATTAAATTATGACTGACCAGAGATCTACTGTCTCTATTATATTATGACTGACCAGCTTAATCTACCATCTCTATTATATTATGGCAGACCAGCTAGATCTACTGTCTCTATTATATTATGACAGACCAGGGAGATCTTCTGTCACTTTTACACTATGACAGACCAGCTAGATCTAATGTCTCAAATGTATTATGACAGACCAGAGAGATCTACTGTCTCTATTATATTACGACAGACCAGAACGATCTACTGTCTCTATTATATTATGACAGACCAGCTCGATCAACAGTCTCTAGTATATTATGACAGACCAGAGAGATCTACTGTCTCTATTATATTATGACAGACCAGCTCGATCAACTGTCTCTAGTATATTATGACAGACCAGCTAGATCTACTGTCTCTATTATATTATGACAGACCAGCAAGATCTACTGTCTCTATTAAATTATGACAGACCAGCGAGATCTACTGTCCCTAATATAATATGACAGACCAGCTGGATCTACATTCTGTAATATACTATGCCAGATCAGCTAGATCTAATGTCTCTATTAAATTTTGACAGACCAGTTAGATCTAATGTCTCTATTATATTATGGCAGACCAGCTTGATCTACTGGCTCTATTATAATATGACAAACAAGCTATATCTACTGTCTCTGTTAAATTATGACAGGCCAGTTAGATCTACTGTCCCAAATATAATATGACAGACCAGCTGGATCTACTGTCTCTATTACATTATGACAGACCAGCTAGATCTACTGTCTCTATTACATTATGACAGACCAGCTAGATCTACTGTCCCAAATATAATATGACAGACCAGCTGGATCTACATTCTCTAATAAACTATGACAGATCAGATAGATCTACTGACTCTATTATATTATTACAGACCAGCCAGATCTACTGTCTCTGTTAAATTATGACAGGCCAGTTAGATCTACTGTCTCTATTATATTATGACAGACCGGCTAGATCTACTGTCTCTATTATATTATGAGAGACCAGCGAGATCTACTGTCTCTATTCTATTATGACAGACCAGCGAGATATACTGTCTCTATTATATTATGAGAGACCAGCGAGATCTACTGTCTCTATTCTATTATGACAGACCAGTGAGATATACTGTCTCCGTTGAATAATGACAGACCAGCAAGATCTACTGTCTGTAATATATTATGACAGACCAGCTAGATCTACTGTCTATATTATATTATGACATACCAGCAAGATCTACTGTCTCTATTATATTATGACATACCAGCAAGATCTACTGTCTCTATTATATTATGACAGACCAGCTAGATCTACTGTCTCTATGATATTATGACATACCAGCAAGATCGACTGTCTCTATTAGATTATGACAGACCAGCTAGATCTACTGTCTCCATTATAATTTGATAGATCAGCTAAATCTACCGTCTCTTATATCATGACAGACCAGCAACATCTACAGTCTCTATTATATCATGACAGACCAGCAACATCTACAGTCTCTATTATATCATGACAGACCAGCAACATCTGCAGTCTCTATTATATTATGAGAGACCAGCAAGATCTACTGTCACTATTAAATAATGACAGACCAGCAAATCCAGACCAGCAAGATCTACTGTCTCTATTAAATAATGACAGACCAGCAAATCTAGACCAGCAAGATCGACTGTCTCTATTAAATTATGACAGACCAGCTGGATCTACTGTCTCTATTATATTATGACAGACCAGCAAGATCTACTGTCACTATTACATTATGACAGACCAGCTAGATCTATTGTCTCTATTATATTATGACAGACCAGTTAGATCTACTGTCTCTAATACATTATTATAGACCAGCTAGATCTACAGTCTCGAATACATTATGACCGACCATTTAGATCTACTGTCTCTATTATATTATGACAGACCAGCTAGATCTACTGTTTCCATTATATTATGACAGACCAGTTAGATCTACTGTCTCTAATACATTATGACAGATCAGCTAGATCTACTGTCACTATTACATTATGACAGACCAGCAAGATCTACTGTCACCATTACATTATCACAGACCAGCTTGATCTACTGTCTCTGTTACAGGAACAGGAGACACTACTAACACAAAGGGCCAAAGACAGGAGGCACTACTAACACACAGGGCCAGAGACAGGAGACACTACTAACACACAGGGCCAGAGACACTACTATAACACAGGGCCAGAGACTGGAGACACTACTATTACACAGGGCCAGAGACAGGAGACACTACTATTACACAGGGCCAGAGACAGGAGACACTACTGACACACAGGGCCAGAGACAGGAGACACTACTAACACACAGGGCCAGAGACAGGAGACACTACTAACACACAGGGCCAGAGACAGGAGACACTACTAATACACAGGGCCAGAGACAGGAGACACTACTGACACACAGGGCCAGAGACAGGAGACACTACTAACACACAGGGCCAGAGACAGGAGACACTACTGACACACAGGGCCAGAGACTGGAGACACTACTAACACACAGGGCCAGAGACTGGAGACACTACTAATACACAGGGCCAGAGACAGGAGACACTACAAATACACAGGGCCAGAGACAGGAGACACTACTAATACACAGGGCCAGAGACAGGAGACACTACTAACACACAGGGCCAGAGACTGGAGACACTACTAATACACAGGGCCAGAGACAGGAGACACTACTAACACACAGGGCCAGAGACTGGAGACACTACTAATACACAGGGCCAGAGACTGGAGACACTACTAATACACAGGGCCAGAGACTGGAGACACTACTAATATACAGGGCCAGAGACAGGAGACACTACTAATACACAGGGCCAGAGACACTACTATTACACAGGGCCAGAGACTGGAGACACTACTAATACACAGGGCCAGAGACAGGAGACACTACTAACACACAGGGCCAGAGACACTACTATTACACAGGGCCAGAGACACTACTAATACACAGGGCCAGAGACTGGAGACGCTACTAACACACAGGGCCAGAGACAGGAGACACTACTAACACACAGGGCCAGAGACACTACTAATACACAGGGCCAGAGACTGGAGACGCTACTAACACACAGGGCCAGAGACTGGAGACACTACTAATACACAGGGCCAGAGACAGGAGACACTACTAACACACAGGGCCAGAGACAGGAGACACTACTATTACACAGGGCCAGAGACACTACTAATACACAGGGCCAGAGACTGGAGACACTACTAATACACAGGGCCAGAGACACTACTATTACACAGGGCCAGAGACAGGAGACACTACTAACACACAGGGCCAGGGACAGGAGACACTACTAACACACAGGGCAAGAGACACTACTATTACACAGGGCCAGAGACAGGAGACACTACTAATATACAGGGCCAGAGACTGGAGACACTACTAATATACAGGGCCAGAGACTGGAGACGCTACTAATACACAGGGCCAGAGACACTACTATTACACAGGGCCAGAGACAGGAGACACTACTAACACACAGGGCCAGAGACACTACTATTACACAGGGCCAGAGACAGGAGACACTACTAATATACAGGGCCAGAGACTGGAGACACTACTAATATACAGGGCCAGAGACTGGAGACACTACTAACACACAGGGCCAGAGACTGGAGACACTACTAACACACAGGGCCAGAGACTGGAGACGCTACTAACACACAGGGCCAGAGACTGGAGACACTACTAATACACAGGGCCAGAGACAGGAGACACTACTAAAACACAGGGCCAGAGACAGGAGACACTACTATTACACAGGGCCAGAGACACTACTAACACACAGGGCCAGAGACACTACTATTACACAGGGCCAGAGACAGGAGACACTACTAATATACAGGGCCAGAGACTGGAGACACTACTAACACACAGGGCCAGAGACTGGAGACACTACTAACACACAGGGCCAGAGACTGGAGACGCTACTAACACACAGGGCCAGAGACTGGAGACACTACTAACACACAGGGCCAGAGACAGGAGACACTACTATTACACAGGGCCAGAGACAGGAGACACTACTGACACACAGGGCCAGAGACACTACTAACACACAGGGCCAGAGACACTACTAACACACAGGGCCAGAGACAGGAGACACTACTAACACACAGGGCCAGAGATAGGAGACACTACTATTACACAGGGCCAGAGACAGGAGACACTACTAGCACACAGGGCCAGAGACACTACTGACACACAGGGCCAGAGACACTACTAACACACAGGGCCAGACACACTACTAATACACAGGGCCAGAGATAGGAGACACTACTAACACACAGGGCCAGAGACACTACTGACACACAGGGCCAGAGACACTACTAATACACAGGGCCAGAGACACTACTAATACACAGGGCCAGAGACAGGAGACACTACTAACACACAGGGCCAGAGACACTACTGACACACAGGGCCAGAGACACTACTAACACACAGGGCCAGAGACACTACTAATACACAGGGCCAGAGACAGGAGACACTACTATTACACAGGGCCAGAGACAGGAGACACTACTAACACACAGGGCCAGAGACAGGAGACACTACTAACACACAGGGCCAGAGACACTACTAATACACAGGGCCAGAGAAACTACTAACACACAGGGCCAGAGAAACTACTAACACACAGGGCCAGAGAAACTACTAACACACAGGGCCAGAGACACTACTAACACACAGGGCCAGAGACACTACTAACACACAGGGCCAGAGAAACTACTAACACACAGGGCCAGAGACACTACTAACACACAGGGCCAGAGACAGGAGACACTACTAATACACAGGGCCAGAGACAGGAGACACTACTATTACACAGGGCCAGAGACAGGAGACACTACTAATACACAGGGCCAGAGACAGGAGACACTACTAATACACAGGGCCAGAGACAGGAGACACTACTAACACACAGGGCCAGAGACACTACTATTACACAGGGCCAGAGACACTACTGACACACAGGGCCAGAGACACTACTAATACACAGGGCCAGAGACAGGAGACACTACTAACACACAGGGCCAGAGACACTACTAATACACAGGGCCATAGACACTACTAATACACAGGGCCAGAGACAGGAGACACTATTAAAACACAGGGAAAGAGACAGGAGACACTACTAATACACAGGGAAAGAGACAGGAGACACTACTATTACACAGGGAAAGAGACAGGAGACACTACTATTACACAGGGCCAGAGACTGGAGACACTACAATGAGGTGGAATTAGCCTACAGTATTCACTACGTTGTCTATACTGTAAATTTAAAGTACATAACATTACATTGTGGATACATTTTATATTACATATTTGAGGGATTTTGCGGCATGATGTTAGTTACACAAGAGCAACATTACCAGCTTAGCTTCTGATTGGAGGGCTTGTGGGGAGTGGGGTCCAGGGATTCCAGGGCCATTACTACGGTGACGGGTCTGACAAGATGACAGCGCAGACACACATAGAGACAAGCACAAGGATAATTATCTTTCCCAGTTAGGGGGTAGGCAGCTCCCTCCCCATCCCCTCCCAATGTACACACACACACACACAGCGCCGTACGCTCAGAGTTTTCCTCATATCTCAGCCTCATGAGGCTGGATGGCCGGTCTGTGTGGAGAATAGATAGAGATGCACCACGCACGCTAATGAGTTGCCTGCCTGTCTGTGTGGAGAACACATGAAGAGAGAGGCTGAGCAAAAAGATGAGGGATGGAGAGAGACGAGCGGGAAGGACAGAGCTGGGACTCGTCTACCATCTCCTGACAATGACACGGATGGAAAAAGAGAGAGAAGAGTGGATGAAAGGAAGGAGAGAAGAGGAGGCCCAGTCAGTATTCCCCACAGACTGGGAGAATGGAGATGTTTTCCCTGCTGCGACATCATCAACAGATAATCATCTTCTGCTCAGTGTTCCCCACAGTTAATCATCTTCTGCTCAGTGTTCCCCACAGATAATCATCTTCTGCTCAGTGTTCCCCACAGATAAACGTCTTCTGCTCAGTGTTCCCCACAGATAATCATCTTCTGCTCAGTGTTCCCCACAGATAATCATCTTCTGCTCAGTGTTCCCCACAGATAATCATCTTCTGCTCAGTGTTCCCCACAGATAATCATCTTTTGCTCAGTGTTCCCCACAGATAATCATCTTCTGCTCAGTGTTCCCCACAGATAATCATCTTCTGCTCAGTGTTCCCCACAGATAATCATCTTCTGCTCAGTGTTCCCCACTGATAATCATCTTCTGCTCAGTGTTCCCCACAGATAATCATCTTCTGCTCAGTGTTCCCCACAGATAATCATCTTCTGCTCAGTGTTCCCCACAGATAATCGTCTTCTGCTCAGTGTTCCCCACAGATAATCGTCTTCTGCTCAGTGTTCCCCACAGATAATCATCTTCTGCTCAGTGTTCCCCACAGATAATCATCTTCTGCTCAGTGTTCCCCACAGATAATCATCTTCTGCTCAGTGTTCCCCACAGATAATCATCTTCTGCTCAGTGTTCCCCACAGATAATCGTCTTCTGCTCAGTGTTCCCCACAGATAATCATCTTCTGCTCAGTGTTCCCCACAGATAATCATCTTCTGCTCAGTGTTCCCCACAGATAATCATCTTCTGCTCAGTGTTCCCCACAGATAATCATCTTCTGCTCAGTGTTCCCCACAGATAATCATCTTCTGCTCAGTGTTCCCCACAGATAATCATCTTCTGCTCAGTGTTCCCCACAGATAATCATCTTCTGCTCAGTGTTCCCCACAGATAATCATCTTCTGCTCAGTGTTCCCCACAGATAATCATCTTCTGCTCAGTGTTCCCCACAGATAATCATCTTCTGCTCAGTGTTCCCCACAGATAATCATCTTCTGCTCAGTGGGGGGAACCAGAAATAGAGAGACGTGGCTCTGGGGAACCAGGGACAGAGTGACGTGGCTCTGGGGAACCAGGGACAGAGAGACGTGGCTCTGGGGGAACCAGGGACAGAGAGACGTGGCTCTGGGGGAACCAGGGACAGAGAGACGTGGCTCTGGGGGAACCAGGAATAGAGAGACGTGGCTCTGGGGGAACCAGGGATAGAGAGACGTGGCTCTGGAGGAACCAGGGATAGAGAGACGTGGCTCTGGGGGAACCAGGGACAGAGAGACGTGGCTCTGGGGGAACCAGGGATAGAGAGACGTGGCTCTGGAGGAACCAGGGATAGAGAGACGTGGCTCTGGAGGAACCAGGGATAGAGAGACGTGGCTCTGGAGGAACCAGGGATAGAGAGATGTGGCTCTGGGGGAACCAGGGACAGAGAGACGTGGCTCTGGGGGAACCAGGGATAGAGAGACGTGGCTCTGGAGGAACCAGGGATAGAGAGACGTGGCTCTGGGGGAACCAGGGACAGAGAGACGTGGCTCTGGGGGAACCAGGGATAGAGAGACGTGGCTCTGGAGGAACCAGGGATAGAGAGACGTGGCTCTGGAGGAACCAGGGATAGAGAGACGTGGCTCTGGAGGAACCAGGGATAGAGAGACGTGGCTCTGGAGGAACCAGGGATAGAGAGACGTGGCTCTGGAGGAACCAGGGACAGGGAGACGTGGCTCTGGGGGAACCAGGGACAGGGAGACGTGGCTCTGGGGGAACCAGGGACAGAGAGACGTGGCTCTGGAGGAACCAGGGACAGAGAGACGTGGCTCTGGAGGAACCAGGGACAGAAACTTATAAAGCACATATGATATGGATATATCAGCTCATGTTCTCAACGGACACTGAAACGTAATATCCAGATCATAATGTTAATTGATTGTGACACACATCTGGCATGGTCCACCCAGTCTGCCAGAAGTCAAGTGTGGTGATTCAAATTGTACAAGGACAAATGGCACTCTGGATGGGGCCAAGTAACTGTTTGGCCTACTCAATGTCTTTGCCATGGTGACATACAGCTGCTCTCTTCTAAGGCACATTAGATCCCCCATCATCCCTTGCCTATGCAACACATACAAAAGACACTAGTGCCAAAGCAGTAAATAGGGACCTCTAGGGGCAGAATGCAGATAAGACATTAACTACTGGAACGTGGGTATAGGCCTAGTGGAAATGTGCCCAAGTGATTGAGAAAGGGGAAAGGGGGGATACTTAGTCAGAAGTACAACTGAATGCATTCAATTGAAATGTGTCTTCCGCATTTAACCCAAACCCTCTGAAACAGAGAGGTGCGGGATCTGCCAAAGTTGACATCCACTTATTCGGCGCCCGGGGTACAGTGCCTTGCCCAGGGGCAGAATGACAGATTTTTACCTTGTCAGCTCGGGGATTCGATCCAGCAGCTGGCCCAATGCTCTAACCACTGCAGCTCATTGGAAATCAATACAATCGAAATACACAATGGAACTCCATAAAACAAGACTTGCAATACTTACAGGAATGGCGGTTGGAATGTGTACACGGGATGCAATGGTTGCTGGGATAGCGACGGGCATGGTCTGTCCATTAGGCAGCAGAAAGAGTATGGGGAAGGTGCCAGAGACTGGACTGGAGCGAAGACAAACGACACTGTGGGTTACACAACAAACAGCAATTATATAGTTTTTCAAAAATATATAATTTAAGAACATTATGATACACTTTACACTACAAAAAAATGTATTAATAAACTTAACCGGCAATCAAAGGAACATAACTTAACAGCCTAATTAAATGGACTTCACACAATATGGTACCAGTCCTGGTGACTGACATTAAACCAAAGAGTGAGACTATTCAACAGAAGACAAAGCTCCCAGAAAAATAAGTGGTTCGTCTGTGAAGAAACTATTAAAAAATGAGTATAAACCTCATTCTGAGATGACAAAATATTTTAAACTGTAGATCAACTCCATTACACTGGGTGGTCATAACGGAGAACAATTCACTCTGAGCTTATTGCAATGCCAAATACTTGTTGGCTTCTCCTCAAGTGGTATTTTACTGGGTGACTTTCTATTAAGGCATCTTTACTTTTACTCAAGTATTACAACTGGGTACTTTATCCACCACTGTCCCTTAGTAATTGATTTGAAACCCCTTGTAGAGCTTACCGGCTACTGTGACACTGTTGCCTCTTGCTGGACCAAACTTTAGTGTCATCTCATGTTTGTGTTCGTGGACAGCCAAATGGTCTTCATTTGTAAATCGCTATGAAAAGATGATAAATATATACTTTACACATATAACCACAGGGACTTTCAAAACACACCTGACCACATTCAGGAGCAGAACATAAGAACGGTTTGTCATCACTCATATTTAGGAATTCCTTTTACACCCGGAATAAATAATATTTTATATATATGATTTGTACTTTAGTAGGTAGAACATTCCAGATTAATGTTCCTCGCCTTATAGGCTCTTTCAAAGATTTTATCTTGAGGACAAAGCTTATTGATGGCAAGTTGGCAACTTCCACTTGTAAATGCATGGTCTTTTCCAATCAGGAGTGAGAATATTGTTGGGGTTAGAGGAAGAAAATAAAATATATCTTATCAAAATGGTTAGTGGAAACTCGAATTGTGAAAGATGACACTCGACGTCATAGTGCGTTTATTCAGAAGAAACAGTTACAATTACTTAGAATTGTTAAAATAATTCAGCGCATTCTTACTAAACAATGTGCGATGGTTTTGTTTTACACACCACTCCTCCGCATCACCAACTGGCTTGCTTGCTCGTCCTATCCACACCACCTTCAGTCAGTAACTTAACATCTGCAAGCATAGTACGGTCGCCATATTAACTATATTTACTCATGTTAATACATGAAGGTGCATTTATCACAGACTAGTTTTTCTTAACACTTAAATCCCCACTAATGCCAAGAAATCGGTACACGTGCGATATCTTTGTATACAATCTCCTTGAGCTCGTGCACTTACCCACCAGCGCAATCCTTCGTATCGAAATCCCTCCTCTGTGCAACTCTCGCGAGAGCAGCATCTCCGCTGTACAGATAGCAACCGCAATTTTATAGAAATTAAGAGAAATCGGTTGACAATACATTTTAGAATATTGTCAATTTCAATTATCTTTATAGCTAGTCATGAGAATAAATGCTGGGATAATTCCAACGACCTTGTGGATATGACAGCAGAGATTTGGTGCATGCAGTATGCTAGGCCAATGCCAAACAACCACAATGAAACAAAACATTTCATATAAAGCACACAAGCGTCCAGATTATTAGAGGATCTAATCTTCAATAAAGTGCTTGGTGAGCAAAAGCACAATCGACATGAAAGTCCAGATGAACAAGGCTTTGGAAGAACTACAACTAAAGTTAAAGTGGGAAATTAATCCCACCAGAACAGTGAGAATTACAGAAGTCTCCTAAATACAAAAGGTAAATGTTATCATCTGTGGGATGGAGGAATGAACCCAGGTAAAATACCAAACGCAAAATATGTAAAATTGTCCAAAATGAAAGCAAAAAGGAGAAATCTGTTTGGATGAGATCAAGTAGTACCATCCTCAGTGTTTTCTGTTCTGTGCCGACTGAACATAACCCTGGGTCTTGAAAATGTGACAACCAGGAGCCGGGGTATGAAGGGTGACCCATCTGCAGAAACTACACGGCATGTATGAGTATTGGAATTATCTTCGGAAATCGTTGCATCAAAGACACTATGGATGAATTTCCTCTGGGCCCATCCAATTTGGCAATATTTTGGATCTGGTGTTCTCAGGCATCTTAAAGCTCTAAAATATATTTCTAAGTAATTAGCCAATATTATCCAAGCTTAACCAAATATATCAAGACCTGCAGGCTTTTTGACAGACTACGCATGTTCATTCAGAGTATCCCAAATTAAACTGGACCAGTGACCACTATTTAGCACCATCAAATTGTCTAGATTTATTTAATGCCATTTACAAAAGCAAGCATTCACTTGCTGCCTACTTACATACTTCTATAGAACTGCACTTGAACCAACAAAAGCATCAATGTGGACCCACAGAAGCGAACATATGATGCATTGGAAAATGTGCCAGCCTGATTTACAGTAAGTTAAGCAGTTCTTTTGTATAATCCCTTGCTGACATTCAATAGAAGCTAGTTGTCTTCTTGATTGTGGTGAAACATCATTCCCAACAGAAAACATACTGCCATATGTTAAATAGTCAAATACATGCATTTTAATTATGTAATTTCTTACATTTTTACAAAACATGTTTTTGTTATTTAGACTTTGAAAATATAAATTTCCATGATACCAACACAGAACATTTTTGGTAACCACAATAAAATATGGAGTCACATCAGTAATTACAGTGTTTCTATGAACAATACATTTGTTACATAGCAAACAAGATTAAGAAGGCAACCATCAAACAGAATAGACCCATGGCTTCAGACAGGGCGAATCCCAGGATAGCATAGGAGAACAGCTGCTGCTTCAGAGATGGGTTCCTGCAAAACACAACACATTTCTATGTAAAAGTCAGCTTTTAAAATCATTGTTTTTTTTCTACCTTCTGAAAGCTGACATTGACAAGCACATATCTAGGCATCCATTTGTAGATGTGGACTTACCTGGCATATCCAATAATGAGACTGCCAAACACTGTCCCAATTCCAGCACCGGATCCAGCCACTCCGACCGTGGCTGCTCCAGCACCAATGAACTTAGCGGCTGTGTCGATGTCCCTGCTCACAGCACTGGTCTGGAAGCCTCTCAGTGCTACTTGGGTGAAGGGGCTCTGTGGCATGAGGGCTACATTGTTCTGAAAAACAAAGCAAGCCTCTTTTTTAATGATGGATAAAAGCACTTCCTACATCAATGACCATTAGGGGGCTTGAAAAAGTCCTACATCCATGACCATTAGGGGGCTTGAAAACATCCTACATCCATGACCATTAGGGGGCTTGAAAACATTGCATTATATTCAACAGTGAAGAGCATAAAACCCACTGCAAGAAGAGTCTTTCCTCACCTCTGTGTTGACCTCGGGCCTGGACATCATACAGGCAGACAAGGGTCTGTAAAGAGTCCGGGAGCCAGCACGGACCTGCACCAGGGGACAAGGACAAAACTGAGTGAAATAAAAATGCACAAATATTTTGCCTAAGGGCACACACGGAAGATCTTGAAGGTAATACATAAAATGACAGATGAAGTGCACAGGGCAGTTCAAAGTTCAAGACAAGTAAACTCCTAAGTGTTATGGTTCCCACCGTGAAAGGCGGAACAAGTGCACCTTGGCCTGTGGCAGGCACCTTGACAGTAGCTAGCCACTGTCAATGTGGAATATCAGAGCTGTACCAAGACATGCAATACCAACAACACATTACAATTCGTTAATTCCAACATCATAGCTGCTTTCCCAGCTTAGTCATCAAAAAGTAGATACGATTCGCTCCTCAACGCCACCTGGTAACAGTAACGTTACAAGGCTTGTGCACTTTGCACAAGCTAATGTCAAACGTTACCAGTAAAGCAACCTGGTAAACATGTTTTACCTGAACATGGAAATGTTTCTAGTCAAGTAAAACATGACCTTGGACAGAGAGTCCCAAACACACAAAAACAAAGAAAGAAAAGCAGGCCAGAGGGTTAACTAGCGTAGGTAGCTATGTCACAAGCTAGGTAACGTTACAGATAGACTTGGATGTTGAAGCAAGCCAAGTGTCACGTTGACCTTTTATTCATAGCTAACTAACGTTAGTCTATAGCTAAAAAGCCGGATAGCTAGTTCCGGCTTGGAGTATCGAATGTGCAAACAGCGAGGAAACTAAAAATAGTGTCACTTACATAATCATAAACGTTAACTAAGTTAACGTTAGCCAATACCCTTGTCAGACAGTTCAACACAGGCCCATACGAACACAGCCGGAGAATGTGAATTAAACATGGATTCAACAGATTGACGAAAATAAACTCACCAGAGCCGGAGTGGAGACGAACTTAGCGCAGGCGTACATGTTCAATTTTAGTCTTGTTTTAATAACCTGGTCGGTCAAATTTGATTGAAGCCCGGGTCTTTCTGCGAAGACGTTACAGATAAGGTCAATCGATTTGTAAATGCACAACGATACAAAAAATAATAATGACAGACCAATGTACACAATGATCCGTACAATATGTAACCCTCGCTTGTATTGTTCTACGTGTTGTTTTAACGAAGGATTAAAAAGGATTTGTAACGGACAATTCTTAGATAGCACTCCTTTCGACACTTACCGACTGCAGAAGGTCGAACCACAGTAGACACAGATGGAACAACGAGGAGATATTTCACCGAATATATAAATGTGAAGCATCCGGTTGGCGTTTCCACTCAACACCAAATGTGGTGATGAGGGGAAGTCCAGTGACTGGCAGTGGGAGAAGATGGCCGATATTCTGCTAATTTTCTCATCGATAAAACATTTGCTCGCCATACAATTTTCTGTTTCCAAAAATAGATTGGGCTGCGTTTTGAAAACTTGAGACTTACCCTTTGCTCAAAAAGTGCGTTGTTTAGGAGTGCAAGGCCCACTTGAGTTATTGCACAAGCAGAGACTTGGCGTTCCCTACCGGAAATATGCAAATAAATGCTGGAACGCACCAATAGGAACTCACTTTCACGTGCATGGCTCTGCACACTATGTTTCATTTGCGCCCATTGGAAACGACTGGTTATAGTCTATCTTGGGTTAGTTATAAAATCTTCGGCATAGTAGTGCGGCCGCGCAAATCGTTGTTTATAGATTCCCGGATGAAGATTTTGCGACAATGAAAGTGGCATTGCATTAGTCGAAAACAAGACTTTTCCCAAGGCAGGCCTGGTTGCAGCTTGATAAATCGCTTCCGGTGCAATTTTAGAATTTTAGCTTATTCTCCAAACCTGCTACGGTGATTTTCGTAACCTGTCATGTTCATTATCCTAACCTGCTGCAAGAAGTTACTTCTGTTAGTCAAAACAGTCAGACTTGCCCTGAGAACAGTCTTGGTTTCCACTAATGCGATAACAGTGCCACGCAAGGTCATTTCACTATAACTTTATTAAACCCTATACTTTTATGAATGACAATTAAAGAAACATGTAATTGACAAAGATTGTTCTGGTTAATTAACTATGAAAATCAATCGGAGCTCCATGAATGAAATGTATGTAAGCCTTTAATGTAGAGGCCTACCCTTTTAATAGGTATGTCTTGTCTAAATATTAAACCAATACATATAAATAGCACAAACGGGAAGAATCAACTTATTTTCCACAGAACGTCTGGCTTAGAGAATATCAGCATTTGACAAATATATGATTGAATGGTTGATATAGACTGGACTAGGCTATCAATAAGCATGCCCCTTTCAAAAAATGTAGAACTAAGAATAGATATAGCCCTTGGTTCACTCCAGATCTGGCTGCCCTTGACCAGCACAAAAACATTCTGTGGCGAACTGCAATAGCATCGAATAGTCCCCGCGATATGCAACTGCTAAGGGAAGTCAGCAACCAATACACAGTCAGTCAGGAAAGCAAAGGCTAGCTTTTTCAAACAGAAATGTGCATCCTGTAGCTCTAACTCCAAAACGTTTTGGGAGACTGTAAAGTCCATGGTTAACAAGAACACCTCCTCCCAGCTGCCCACTGCACTGAGGCTAGGTAACACAGTCACCACCGATAAATCCATGATAATTTAACATCTCAATAAGCATTTCTCTACGGCTGGCCATGCTTTCCATCTGGCTCCCCCAACCCTGGCTAACAGCTCCGCACCCCCCGCCGCTACCTGCCCGAGACCCCCAGCTTCTCCTTCACCCAAATCCAGATAGGAGATGTTCTGAAAGAGCTGCAAAACCTGGACCCGTACAAATCAGCTGGGCTAAACAATCTGGACCCTCTCTTTCTAAAATTATCCACCGCCATTGTTGCAACCCCTATTACCAGTCTGTTCAACCTCTCTTTTGCATCGTCCGAGATCCCTAAAGTTTGGAAAGCTGCAGCAGTCATCCCCCTCTTCAAAGGGGGAGACACTCTAGACCCAAACTGTTACAGACCTATATCCATCCTGCCCTGCTTTTCTAAAGTCTTCGAAAGCCAAGTTAATAAACAGATCACAGATCACTGTCTCAGCCTCCAGTATTTATGCTGCAGTAGTTTGTGTCGGGGGGCTAGGGTCAGTTTGTTATATCTGGAGTACTTCTTCTGTCCTATTCGGTGTCCTGTGTGAATCTAAGTGTGCGTTCTCTAATTCTCTCCTTCTTTCTTTCTCTCTCTCGGAGGACCTGAGCCCTAGGACCATGCCCCAGGACTACCTGACATGATGACTCCTTGCTGTCCCCAGTCCACCTGGCCATGCTGCTGCTCCAGTTTCAACTGACCTGAGCCCAAGTACCGTGCCCCAGGACGACCTGACTTGATGACTCCTTGCTGTCCCCAGTCCACCTGACTGTGCTGCTGCTCCAGTTTCAACTGTTCTGCCTTGTTATTATTCGACCATGCTGGTCATTTATGAACATTTGAACATCTTGGCCATGTTCTGTTATAATCTCCACCCGGCACAGCCAGAAGAGGACTGGCCACCCCACATAGCCTGGTTCCTCTATAGGTTTCTTCCTAGGTTTTGGCCTTTCTAGGGAGTTTTTCCTAGCCACCGTGCTTCTACACCTGCATTGCTTGCTGTTTGGGGTTTTAGGCTGAGTTTCTGTACAGCACTTTGAGATATCAGCTGATGTACGAAGGGCTTTATAAATAAAATTTGATTGATTGATCACTGACCATTTCGAGTCCCACAGTACCTTCTCCGCTGTGCAATCCGGTTTCCGAGCTGGTCATGGGTGCACCTGTAGTGGCCAATCGGTTCAAATATGACACGACCAAGAACTTTGAATTCAATGATAGACTTTTAATACAAGAGTATAACAAGCCGGAGAGCCCTGCGGGACCCACACCTTTCCAGAGCTCTCGCTCTCCCTTTTATATCCATGCATACATTATCAGTTCATCCCCCAATGCAAATACAGTTACATCCCAATCCTGCTTGTTCAGCCCAGTAATGCCCACATCTGCTTTCGGACAGATTATATGATGACAAGACCCTTCCTTTGACCTAAAGATAACATACATCCCCCTTTCCTGTGGTCTGTGTTCAGACCCTGTAATTAACCCCATGTGTCCTTTAACTCTAGTTTTTAGTGTGTTCAGCTGCCCTGGTCGCCTTCTCTCCATATGGTTATCTAAGATCAAACAGACTTGTGTCTCCCCTGTGATGTGACTGATATCTGTAATCCATCAGTTGGTCATTTGGCTGACCCCGTCCTTAGACAACCTCTGATCTTTGTATGTCCAGCTGTTCTAAGCGTCTATGTGTCTGCATTTTTAGTGTCCCCTACCCCCATGGCCTTTAACTTCTTCCTGCCCTATACAATAGAAAATGCATTTTACCAGAACAGGGAATGAACCCATAAGTGTACCTTTCTCTTTTGTTATCAAATCATGTATATAATTTCTCCCACACACCTCAGCCAAGCTCAAGGTACTAAACGATATCATAACCGCCATTCATAAGACAGTACTGTCCAGCCGTCTTTATCGACCTGGCCAAGGCTTTCGACTCTGTCAATATCCGTATTCTTATCGGCAGACTCAATAGCCTTGGTTTCTCAAATGACTGCCTCGCCTGGTTCACCAACTACTTTGCAGAGTTCAGTGTGTCAAATCGGAGGGCCTGTTGTCCGGACCTCTGGCAGTCTCTATGGGGGTACCACTGTGTTCAATTCTCTGGCCGACTCTTTTCTCTGTCTATATCAACGATGTCACTCTTTCTGCAGGTGATTCCCTGATCCTCCTCTATGCAGACGACACCATTCTGTATACTTCCGGCCCGTCCTTGGACACTGTGCTTCAATGCCATACAACACTCCTTCCGTGGCCTCCAACTGCTCTTAAATGCTAGTAAAACCAAGTGCATACTTTTCAACCGTTCGCTGCCCGCACCCGCCTCCCGACTAGCATCACTACTCTGGACAGTTCTGACCTAGAATATGTGGAAATCTACAAATACCTAGGTGTCTGGCTAGACTTTCAACTCTCCTTCCAGACTCATATCAAACATCTCCAATCCAAAATTAAATCTAGAATCGGCTTTCTATTTCACAACAAAGCCAACTTCACTCACGCCGCCAAACTTACCCTAGTAAAACTGACTATCCTACCGATCCTCGACTTCGGCGATATCATCTACAAATTAGCTTCCAATACTCTACTTAGCAAACTGTATGCAGTCTATCACAGTGCCATCCGTTTTGCTACCAAAGCCCTTTATACCACCCGCAATTGCGACCTGTATGCTCTAGTCAGCTGGCCTTCGCTACATATTCATCTGCAGACCCATTAGCTCCAGGTCATCTATAAGTCTATGCTAGGTAAAGCTCCGCCTTATCTCAGCTCACTGGTCACGATAACAACACCCAAACGTAGCACGCGCTCCAGCAGGTATATCTCACCGGTCACCCCCAAAGCCAACACCTACTTTGGCCGCCTTTCCTTCCAGTTCTCTGCTGCCAGTAACTAGAACAAATTGCAAAAATCGCTGAAGCTGGAGATTTAGATTTCCCTCACTAACTTTAAACATCAGCTATCTGAGCAGCTAACCAATCGCTGCAGCTGTACATAGTCCACCTGTAAATAGCCCAACCAATCTACCTATCTCATCCCCATAATGTTTTTATTTACTTTTCTGCTCTTTTACAAAAATGTGTATAGAATTATTGCCAATTGCCTGTTGCCTAATTCAGCAAATACTGTAAAGCACAGGTTGGCGGTACGAGGTAATGGCTGGAGCAGAATAGGTGGAAAGGTATCAACAACATCAAACACATTCCATTTGCTCCATTCAAGCCATTATTATGAGCCATAGTCCCCTCAGCAGCTAATTAAAACTAACCCTTAATAATATTTTTATTTATTTTTTATTTCACCTTTATTTAACTAGGCAACTCAGTTAAGAACACATTCTTATTTACAATGACGGCCTACCAAAACGCAAAAGGCCTCCTGCTGGGATGGGGGCTTTGATTAACTGTTCAGCAATTTTATGTCTTTGGGGTAGAAGCTGTTCAGCAGTCTTATGGCCTAGAAGTTGGTCGTCTTCAGAATCACATCATCATAGGCCAGTTGATTCAAGAATACATGTATTGATGCCAAGCAAATTTTCGTATGAGACATTAAAGTGTTCCGTCATTCATTTTCATAAAAAGCCATTATTTTGATGTAGGTTTATATATATAAACATGTCTCCCTTGTAAAACAACTCTATTGAGTAGACAGTGCCTTTCACATTTCCCCTATTCTTTCCAGAGCACCTGTTGAGATGTGATTGTAACACTCTACCCAGAAGGGATGTCTCTTCTGAGAGGTATAGCTGCATACCAGGTGAATTTGTAATGTTGTGGAATGGCTCGCGAGCAGCTGAGGCTGGAAGTTAGATGTAACGGGGATGGGGAGCCCCTCTTTGTTGCCTGTACGGTTGCTCTAAGGGAGGAATCCCCCACTGTTTTTTTTCAGGTATGGTCTTCTAAGGGAGGAATCGCCCACTGGTTTTTTCAGGTATGGTCTTCTAAGGGAGGAATCGCCCACTGGTTTTTTCAGGTATGGTCTTCTAAGGGAGGAATCGCCCACTGGTTTTTTCAGGTATGGTCTTCTAAGGGAGGAATCGCCCACTGGTTTTTTCAGGTATGGTCTTCTAAGGGAGGAATCGCCCACTGTTTTTTTCAGGTATGGTCTTCTAAGGGAGGAATCGCCCACTGGTTTTTTCAGGTATGGTCTTGTAAGGGAGGAATCGCCCACTGTTTTTTTCAGGTATGGTCTTCTAAGGGAGGAATCGCCCACTGTTTTTTTCAGGTATGGTCTTCTAAGGGAGGAATCGCCCACTGGTTTTTTCAGGTATGGTCTTCTATGGGAGGAATCGCCCACTGGTTTTTTCAGGTATGGTCTTGTAAGGGAGGAATCCCCCACTGGTTTTTCAGGTATGATATTTCCTGGTGCACGGGGGTTTGAAGTCAAAATCATAGCCTCTCGACGTCATGAGTAGAACCAGTCTTACTAACGTAGCACATAAACCTCCAACGCCGCATGGAAATAACAGAATCCAACAGTCACCGGAGGATTCATATAGTTACGATTAAATTAGAATGTCTTTATTTGCACGGAGTAGCACTGAGCTGCAGTGCATTCAGATTCACCAAAGGGACATTGATATAAATTACATTTAGATGCGTTCTGATATATTTTACACAAGCTTTCCGTGTGGAATAGAAGGACATAGGTTCATTTGTTGTTGTTGTTGTTATAATCAGTTCAACGACCTGAAACGGCAGGATCATGTTTACAATCACATCATGTTACACGCCATGTCTGTAGCTAAGTTGAAGTTAAAGTATTTCTATTTAGAGGAATTTTATATCAACATTAATCAGTGTCATGCACCATCTTGTTACACGTTAAAAACATGTCCTCTGGTGAATCATTGCATGTCCCCTGTACCTGAATGTAGTCCAGTGGGATTTAAGTCCAGCAGAGGGTGCCACTGAGACCTAATGTGATGTATGTGATCATAACCCTTTGTTATCACCAGTCAAGAGGACTTCAATTCCACTAAAGGAATTTCATAGGCTTCATGTTCTCACTCATTTGTGCTGTCATCATTTCGACATGATCATATCCACTGCTGACTGAATTTTACATTCCATATTCCAAATGTATTTAACTTATCAAATGTATGTCATTTACCTAGTGGTTAGAGCAGTGGACTATCAACCAAAAGGTTGCAAGTTCAAAACCTCCGAGCTGACAAGGTACAAATCTGTCGTTCTGCCCTTGAACAGGCAGTTAACCCACTGTTCCTAGGCTGTCATTGAAAATAAGAGTTTGTTCTTAACTGACTTGCCTAGTTAAATAAATAAATGTGGTATTTAGGAATATATCACTTCTTTACAACGCAGCAGAATGAATTGACAACGTATGCACAATGTTTGTTTTTTTGTAAACTCGTATTGCAATCATGTATAGGCCACATGATAGATACAATACTATGTGTGCTCTACAGCCAGAAGCAGAGTATTGTGAAGTAGAAACATTTAGCATTATAGTAATTGCAACAGCTAGACAGATAGCATATTAATGCCGTGCTTAACCACCTGAGGTCACAGTCTTAGTGTCTAATGAACAGAGCTGCAGTAGTAGGGGGGAGGAGACTCCCGCCATCCTCCCTCGTCCAACAAGGTACTTACTCCCTGTCTGTGGTGTTGCATAGAACACTCAGAGACATTCCATCTGCACGCCGGCCCCATCAAGCTGGATGCGCTCAGACTCCTAATGAAAATGGCATTGACCCCCTTAACGTTTTATGAATGACAACTTGTGCCTGCAGCACGTCCTGTCAGAGGCCTCAGAAATGTGGGCACCCTAGCCGAGGGTGTGTTGTTTTGTTGGTATTAAGGAGAGGGGAAAAGGTTTTTATAGCCCCTCGGTGGAGCTGCTGATTACTGGAAAGAGGGGAGGCACCCTGACAGCGGAGGCATGCCAGACAAGGAAGGACTGCAGGCAGCGCCGCCCCCCCCTTGGGTTGTTCCGTGGCGGAGATCTTTGTGGGCTATACTCAGCCTTGTCTCAGGATGGTAAGTTGGTGGTTGAAGATATCCCTCTAGTGGTGTGGGGGCTGTGCGTTGGCAAAGCGGGTGGGGTTATATCCTTCCTGTTTGGCCCTGTCCGGGGGTATCATCGGATGGGGCCAGTGTCTCCTGACCCCTCCTGTCTCAACCTCCAGTTTATGTGTCGGGGGGCCAGGTTCAGTTTGTTATATCTGGAGAACTTCTCCTATCTTATCCAGTGTCCTGTGTGAATTTAAGTATGCTCTCTCTAATTCTCTCTTTCTCTCGGAGGAGGACTTGAGTCCTAGGACCATGTCTCACGACTACCTGGCATGATGACTCCTTGCTGTCCCCAGACCACCTGGCTGTGCTGCTGCTCCAGTTTCAAATGTTCTGAAGAGGACAGAAGAGGCCAGAAGAGGACTGGCCACCCCTCATAGCCTGGTTCCTCTCTAGGTTTCTTCCTAGGTTTTGGCCTTTCTATGGAGTTTTTCCTAGCCACTGTGCTTCTACACCTGCATTGCTTGCTGTTGGGGATTTAGGCTGGGTTTCTGTACAGCACTTGGAGATATCAGCTGATGTACGAAGGGCTATATAAATACATTTTATTTGATTTGATTTGCTGCTGC
This sequence comes from Oncorhynchus keta, assembly GCF_023373465.1. Taxonomy (NCBI): domain Eukaryota; kingdom Metazoa; phylum Chordata; class Actinopteri; order Salmoniformes; family Salmonidae; genus Oncorhynchus; species Oncorhynchus keta. The sequence goes on along the minus strand of NC_068427.1, from coordinate 47,300,778 downwards.
TGATGGCGCCATGCTAATCTCTAGCTCTGGATGCTCAAATATAGTGTTTCTAGACCGACTCCTATGTCTGGCAAGGCCATGGCTAAGAAGAAAGGGAACTGGAGTTTATCTGTGGTTTACTAACAAGCCCTTATTGGTTACCATCATCTTATTTTCCACCAAACTCATGTTCATCTATAATTGCATGTTCACTGTCTAGTTCATTTAATGTCTGTCTCCTAGATGGCCGTCAAGCAGCTGGTCCAATAACCCATCGTACTGTGGGAGGGGCAGGCAGCTCAGTGATACAGCTGGAAATCATCCTAAAATATCCAATAGACATGCTTTCTCTGAGAAAATGCAAAGATTTAAAGTACATTAGTATTCAAAAATAAATTTTCTCCACAAATCCATAACAGTGGCCTTTGTGCTGCCGGTAAGCGGGGCCATTGGATTGAGATAAGAAGTTCTGAGACTTGCAGTATCATCATCATCATCATCATCATCATCATCATCATCCTGACTGGTCTGTAACAACTCTATAAGCAGGCACCCCAGCCTGGTCCCATAGACTAGCTGTAATATAGTACATGTAAATCTGGAATACTCAATAGTATGATATGTTATGTTTTGGTTACATAAGGCAAAAACGCACATTGCAAACGTCTTGCAACCCAAAGGTTGCCAGTTTGAATCTCCTCACATACAACATTAGCATTTTAGCTATATAGAAATGTTTCAACTACTTACTACTTTGCATGCTAGCTAACCCCATATCCTAACCCTAACCAACCTTACATTAGCCACCTAGCTAGAATTTTAAACATGTGTTTTGCAAATTGTAAAATATAATTTGAAATATCATATGAAAGGGGTGATGGGCATTCACAAATTAATACATACCATACAAAACGTAACACCCCATTTAGAATGCTATCCCGGATTTACGTACGGAATCATATGAAATGCTCTGAGACCAGGTTGTATAAGGGCACAAGGCGAGACTCAGTTGCAGACATGGGAGGCAGATGGTTTGAGTCTTTTGATATTTATTAAACAATCCAAAAGGGTAGGCAAGAGAATGGCCGTGGACAGGCAAAAGGTCAAAACCAGTTCAGAGTCCAGGAGGTACAGAGTGGCAGGGAGGCTCGAGGTCAGGCAGGCGGGCACAAAGTCCAGAAAACAGGCAAGGGTCAAAACCAGAGGAGGACTAGCAAAAAGAGAATAGAAGCAGGAGTATGGGAAAACACACTGGTTGATAAGCAAAACATGCAAAATAAACTGGCACAGAGAGACAGGAAACACTAGGGAAAATAAGAGACACTTGGAGGGGGTGGAGACATTCACAAGGACAGGTGAAACAGATCAGGTTGGGCACCTCCCCGTATCCTACGGTCTGTTCTGACAGTGAACAGGGAGGGGCAAGGCTGGTTGAACCTCACTCTGCTTGGAGGTTCTACGTTACAGCACATGCACCAAAAGCATTTGCACAAACTACATAAACAGAGAAGCAATAAAATGGGGAAAAGCTGAAAAGAGAAGAGAAACATGGACATATAGTATGTTTATAATGGAAATGAAAAAAGGAATTTCACACACTGTGCTCAGTTACACACCATATAAATTACAATGAGTGTACAAAACATTAGGGACACAGTCCTAGTATTGAGTTGCACCCCCTTTTGCCCTCAGAACAGCCTCAATTCGTCAGGACACGGAATCTACAAGGTGTCGAAAGTGTTCCACAGGGATGCCGGCCCATGTTGACTCCAATGCTTCCCACAGTTGTCAAGTTGGCTGGATGTCCTTTGGGTGGTGGACCATTCTTGATACACACAGCAAACTTGAGCGTGAAAAACCCAGCAGCATTGCAATTCTTGACACAAACCTGCTGCGCCTGGCACCTACTACCATACCCCATTCAAAGGCACTTAAATCGTTTGCCCTGCCCATTCACCCTCTGAACGGCACACATACACAATCCATGTCTCCATTTTCTAAAGCCTTAATAATCCTTATTTAACCTGTCTCCTCCCCTTCATCTACACACGGATTGAAGTGGATTTAACATGGGGATCTTATCTTTCTCCTGGATTCACCTGGTCAGTGAATGTCATGGGATAGAACAGGAGTTCCTAATGTTTTGTACACTCAGTGGAGCTTGAGACAGAAGGGTCGCTGTAAAACAATTGGTACTTTTGCCTGCTTCCACAGACATCATTCCAATGTATTAAATAATACAAAATTCTATTGTAGCTGGAATCTAAATGCTCAACATTTAAAATTCTCATTCACATTAAATAGCTCTTCAGGAGTATCCTAACACTCCATTATTTTCAACAGAGCAGACTTTTAGTGTTGAGGATGGCCCGGCAGTGTAAAAGAAATAGAGTGGTGGGGCAATCATGCATCTAGGATACATTCACCTGTATTCTGATCAATATCAAATGGCATTTAGGTAAAGGAAAAAACAAAACAATAGGTAGATTCTTATAAAGATGACAAACTAGCAGCCCCCTGTATCTCCTCCCTCTTTCCCTGACCATCCCCCTCTATCCCTCGTTATCTATTCCCTCTTTACCTCCACCCCCCTCCATCTCCTCCCTCTTTACCTCCACCCCCCTCCATCGCCTCCCTCTTTACCTCCACCCCCCTCCATCTCCTCCCTCTTTACCTCCATCCCCCTCCATCACCTCCCTCTTTACCTCCATCCCCCTCCATCTCCTCCCTCTTTACCTCCATCCCCCTCCATCTCCTCCCTCTTTACCTCCATCCCCCTCCATCGCCTCCCTCTTTACCTCCATCCCCCTCCATCGCCTCCCTCTTTACCTCCACCCCCCTCCATCTCCTCCCTCTTTACCTCCATCACCAGTTGCAGTCAGCGGCTGTGAGGGACCCGTGGCTGACAGGGGCAGCCGTGACAGGATTGGTTAACAGATGTGTGTTTCCTCTAGTGTATTTTAAGGTCACTGAGATTTAAAATCAGAGTGTTTATGGCTCTTTAATAACTGGCGACTGAAGCTGATTTAAAAAGTTAGGACTTGGCCACCGTAATGGGAGTGTGCAGTAATGTCAAGGGCCTGTACTCAAAACAGAGATGGAAAAGATATGGCTTGAATGTATTTATCAATTTGTGTAGTTAGTAGGAAAATACACATATTTTAGCATTCAAGCCATTGTCAGTGTGAATGAGTCAAGTGCAAGTTTTTCTTGACAAGCACAGATCTTCTTAACATGCAGTGGCAGTCATTCATAACATTGTCGATTTTAAGAGGACATACTGTATATGGTTGGAATTTATTGTGCTCAATTATATGGTTTAAAACAGGGATTAGCTTTGAAGGGCCATTCCATTATCCAATGCTTCCTTAGGAAAACCTATTCACCAGAGATCCCTGCAAATAAATCCTAAGCACTGGTCCCACATCAGGTGCTATATATGAGGCTGTCTCAGTATTTAGTGCACAAGCCCTTCCTGCCTTTAATGACCTGACCTACAGCCCAGTTCAGAGAGCTAATGAAGATCCCTGGTGGAGATCTGGGGCTGCAAAATGTCGGTAGCGGATACCCAACTCGGCATGTTCCGGAATGCTCAATTAGTTGCTTTTATAGGCTCCATTAATTAGAGTATCAGTTTCTTTCAGCTATCTATTTCCTGTGTTTGAGAGGTGCAAAATCCACTTCTCACTTAAATCTCGCTGGATTGATTGCTTTCATTTTAGTGCTGTGACTATTTTATACTCTCGCTTGCAGTGGTGGAAAAAGTACCCAATTGTCATACTTGAGTAAGTGTAAAGATAGCATAATAGAAAATGACTCAAGTAAAAGTGAAAGTCACCCAGTAAAATACTACTTGAGTAAAAGTCAAAGTATTTTGTTTGAAATATACTTAAGTATCAAAAGTAAACTAAATTGCTAAAATATACATAAGTATCAAAAGTACAAATATAAATGATTTCAAATGTGTTTTTTTATTGATGTATAGCCAGGAGTACACTCCAACACTGAGACATCATTTACAAACTAAGCATTTGTGTTTAGTGAGTCTGCCTGATCAGAGGCAGTAGGGATGACCAGTGACGTTCTCTTGATTAGGCATGAATTTGACCATTTTCCTGTCCTATCCTGTCCTACTAAGCATTCAAAGTGTAACAAGTACTTTAGGTGTCAGGGAAATTGTAAGGAGTAAAAAGTACATTATTTTCTTTAGGAATGAAGTGAAGTAAAAGTTGTCAAGAATATAAATAGTAAAGTAAAGTACAGATACCCCAAAAACAACTTAAATAGTACTTTAAAGTATTTTCTATTCCTATTTAAACTGGGAGTGTACTGCCTCCCTGTTTAAACCGGGAGTGTACTACCTCCCTGTTTAAACCGGGAGTGTACTACCTCCCTATTTAAACCGGGAGTGTACTGCCTCCCTGTTTAAACCGGGAGTGTACTGCCTCCCTGTTTAAACCGGGAGTGTACTGCCTCCCTGTTTAAACCGGGAGTGTACTACCTCCCTGTTTAAACTGGGAGTGTACTACCTCCCTGTTTAAACCGGGAGTGTACTACCTCCCTATTTAAACCGGGAGTGTACTGCCTCCCTGTTTAAACCGGGAGTGTACTACCTCCCTATTTAAACCGGGAGTGTACTGCCTCCCTGTTTAAACCGGGAGTGTACTACCTCCCTATTTAAACCGGGAGTGTACTACATTCCTATATAAAAGTGTGTTCCGTTCACAGTACTGCAGGCCATGGAGGAATGTGTCCTGTTTAGGTGTCTACAGGTATCCTAAGAACATATTTGATAGACTCTTAAGGTGTTTTCACACTTGGTCCCTTTCAGTCAATTTATGTGAACTCAGTGCGGTTCGCTTAATATTTGTGGCAACAGCTTGGGGGAAGACCCTTTCCTTTTTCATCATGACAATGCCCCCGTGCACAAAGGGAGGTCCATACAGAAATGGTTTGTCGAGATCGGTGTGGAAAAACATGACTGGTCAAACTCTTGTGACTGAATGGAAGCAAGTCCCTGCAGCAATGTTCCAACATCTTCCGCAATGTTCCAACATCTTCCACAATGTTCCAACATCTTCTCAGAAGAGTGGAAAATGTTATAGCAGAAAAGGGGTTACCAACGCAATAATAATGCCTGTGATTTTGTCCTATTTCACATGTACAAGTGTGTATTAATACACATGTGCAAATTGGAACTTTTTTTTTTGCATATCCCAACTCTCCCTGAGACCATCTCGGAGAGTGGGTTCACAGCCAGGGTTTGTATTATCAACGGCAACCCTGGAGCAATTAGGGTTAAGTGCCTTGATCAAGGGCACATCGACATATTTTTCACCTTGGTCAGCTCGGGGATTCAAACTCGTGGCCTTTTGGGTTACTGGCCCAATGCTGTAAAAGCTAGGCTACCTGAATGAACATGGAGTTGGTGTTTGAGCCATTCCACATCCAAAGACCCAATTTACTGAGAGCACCTGGAGTTGTACCACTGAGAGCACCTGGAGTTGTACCACTGAGAGCACCTGGAGCTGTACCACTGAGAGCACCTGGAGCTGTACCACTGAGAACACCTGGAGCTGTACAACTGAGAACACATAGAGCTGTACCACTGAGAACACATGGAGCTGTACCACTGAGAGCACCTGGAGCTGTACCACTGAGAGCACCTGGAGCTGTACCACTAAGAACACATGGAGCTGTACCACTGAGAGCACCTGGAGCTGTACCACTGAGAGCACCTGGAGCTGTACCACTGAGAACAGAGAACACCTGGAGCTGTACCACTGAGAACAGAGAACACCTGGAGCTGTACCACTGAGAACAGAGAACACCTGGAGCTGTACCACTGAGAACAGAGAACACCTGAAGCTGTACCACTGAGAACAGAGAACACCTGGAGCTGTACTACTGAGAACAGAGAACACCTGGAGCTGTACCACAGAGAACACCTGGAGCTGTACCACTGAGAACACCTGGAGCTGTACCACTGAGAACAGAGAACACCTGAAGCTGTACCACTGAGAACAGAGAACACCTGAAGCTGTACCACTGAGAACAGAGAACTCCTGGAGCTGTACTACTGAGAACAGAGAACACCTGGAGCTGTACTACTGAGAACAGAGAACACCTGGAGCTGTACTACTGAGAACAGAGAACACCTGAAGCTGTACCACTGAGAACAGAGAACACCTGGATCTGTACCACCGAGAACAGAGAACACCTGGAGCTGTACCACTGAGAGCACCTGGAGCTGTACTACTGAGAACAGAGAACACCTGGAGCTGTACCACTGAGAGCACCTGGAGCTGTACCACTGAGAACACCTGGAGCTGTACCACTGAGACCAGAGAACGCCTGGAGCTGTACCACTGAGAGCATCTGGAGCTGTACGACTGAGAACAGAGAACACCTGGAGCTGTACTACTGAGAACAGAGAACACTTGGAGCTGTACCACTGAGAACACCTGGAGCTGTACCACTGAGAGCACCTGGAGGTGTACCACTGAGATCAGTTGAGGTGATGAATAGTCTCTGGGCTGCTTTTCATATGCTCCTCTTTTGATTTGTAATGGCGATAAGAGCTTTGACTTTAACAGTTAAAAATAACACAGACACTTTGTTTTAAAACTCTTATATAGAAAACAGGTAGAAAAAAATGGCCTTTAAGAAGTATTGTAGGCTCTGACTATACCTCACTTTGGAAGGTGAAAACCAATGATATATTGTATTTTTTATTGATGAGTTAAACTGCTCCCTGGTCTCCAAATCTCGCATACAGGGCGAACATTCTGGATGCTCTACTCATGCCTAATGATGTGTTGAATATTTGCAGAAAATTATTTTAGCTACAAGGCTTTGTTTTATGTCAAGAAGCTCCTCGAAACTCATACCGTATGTGCAGAACACCTGTTTTAAAATTGGACTATACCACTTGGACCATTTCCTTTTAACCTTAGTTGCCTGGCACAAACATTCACATGATTCCCTTCTTGAAATGAAAAACAAATGAATTGCGCAATGTTTTTTGACACCGTTTCTCAGATGTGGAATCACTGGGAAGCCAGGTGGTGAGATGATATTTACCCAGAATCTCTACTTCATGATTGGCTGCACACAGGACACAGGACTGTCTAGGCAGCATCTGCCCAGTGAAACAAGCCCCATTTCCTCATCATGTAGAGAAGATAATTAGCATAATATCCCTCTCTGTGAGGTGAGTACAGAATAATAATTGCCTTTCTCTCTCTCTGTGTGTGTTGTCAAAACAGTTAGGAATTAATTTGAGGATATTAATTCTAAAAGCTAAACATGGCGTGGAGAGCTGTGATTCAGAGGAGGGGGAAAGATATACAGGCTAAGGTCACGAAAGAAAGATTTTCTATTGTGTTGCTCCTTGGTGTTGGTAGACCTTCACCACAGTAGTTATACCTACGGTTGTAGCAGAGTGGTAGGGGAGATGCAATTGTAATTGAAATTAGGCTTGGCCCCTAAGACCCTCACAAACTTCTACAGATGCACCATCGAGAGCATTCTGTCAGGCTGTATCACCGCCTGGTACGGCAACTGCACCCCCCGCAACCGCAGGGCTCTCCAGAGGGTGGTGCGGTCAACCCAACACATTGCACACTGCCCTCCAGGACATCTACAGCACCTGGTGTCACAGGAAGGCCAAAAAGATCATCGAGGACCTCAGCCACCCGAGCCACGGCCTTTTCACCCCGCTACCATCCAGAAGGCGGAGACAGTACAGGCGCATCAAAGCTGGGACAAAAGAGCCTGTTAAACAGAGTCTATCTCCATGCTATCAGTCTGTTAAACAGTCATCACTAGCCGACCTCCACCCAATACCCTTCCCTGAACCTTATGTACATAGTCATTGAACACTGGTCACTATAATCATTTTTACATACTGTTTTACCCATTTCATGTGTATATACTGTATTCTAGTCAAGGCTCATCCTATATTACTACTGCTGTACACACCTTTTCTACTCATATACTGTCTATACACACCATTCACAAATTTATTTATGTTCTGGACTCTGACATTTGCTCGTTCTAACATTTGCTTGTTCTAAACATGTGTTAATTAATTTTATTTTTTTTCTAACTTTTTAATTTTGTGTGTGTATAGTTACCATATAGCTAGATATTACTGCACTGTTTGGAGCTAGAAACAGAAGTATTTCACTGCATCTGTGATAATAATTTAATTTATTCAACTTTAATATGAACACTTTAAAATAATAAAATTACTCTATTGCCCGGAGACCATTTGAACGAGGACAAACATTTTCTATATAAGAAATGTACATCTGTCTCCTAGTCATTCATACATACCATTTATGTCTGTACATAAGACGGTCAGATCACAATATTGATTTTAAGCAGTCCTGATGTTATATTTGCCCACCGTGGGAGGGGCAATTGTAACAGTAGCTGGGGTCAAAAATAAACCCTAACCCTTAATTTATGTTATAAAACATGTTTATGAATGATCATATTATCATAGATGTTTGTAATGATTTTGCCAGAAATTAGTATATGTCCAAAAGCAATAATTACAGAAAAACTCACTTATTTGGCACTATACAAGATCCTAAGGCTATTTAAAGTTACTATTTGTATAATTCATACAATCTTAAAGTTAAAATCACTTGTTTTCATAATTTTTCTGTTTGACTCCGGTTCCATTTTAACAGTGCGTTACAACCGCCCCCAACCCGGCAGCAATGACAAAGCCTAGAAAGAGATTACAATAGTGACATGTCATTCATGTCAATGTTTAGCCAACAGATAGTGGTGATATAATGATTCTAGTTTTAATTATTGGACATTAATGCTCTGGGCTTTGTTTCCCAGGGCCTTCGTAGCGTTAAGATCATTGTTAGAACCATCTTACGATGTATCTTAGTAACCGATCTGTTTCCCAGAGCCTTCATTAACAACGTGTACTTTAAAAACCTTTGCACATCTATGAAAACCGAGATGACTGCGCTTTAAAAGATAAAAAGATTTACATGGGCCTATATATTTAAATCAGGTTGAGTTTTATTTTAGCTTAATGTCTGTCATTTTTGGTCTCAATGTGTTTCATGATGTGTGATAACAACATGTGCACAATGATGTGGCAAATCTGTGATTTAGTGCATTATTATTGGGTAAAGCATAATGAAATTTTAAAAAATGAAATAAATGAAGTGAATGAAATGCATAATGAGATTTGAGTGGAGAAGGCCGATCCGAGAGCAGCGCTGCTTTTCTTGTAGATACTATCAGTATGGACACGTGCTCTAACGACGCGCTTAGCAAACATTCTACGTGCTTGTTTGGGAAACTTTTAAAAAATTAAAAAGTTGTCTGGCAAATAATGATGCAACTGGTACGATCATCGTAATGCTTAAGTTACATTGCAACTGGGAAACGGGTCCCTGGGTACTATATGAAAAATACAGCCGGGGCGTGTAACGGCTGTTTGAAGAAGGTGTGGACCAAAGCACAGTGTGGTAAGTGTTCATGATTTATTTTAAACTGAACACTGAAATAACAAAAATAAAAAAGAGAACGAACGAAACCGAAACAGTTCTGTCTGGTACAGACACAAAAACAGAAAACAACTACCCACACCACACAGGTGGGAAAAGGCTACCAAAGTATGGTTCTCAATCAGAGACAACGATAGACAGCTGCCTCTAATTGAGAACCAAACCCGGCCAAACACACAGAAATAGCAAACATAGAACCCACAACATAGAATGCCCACCCCAACTCACGCCCTGACCAAACCAATATAGAGACATAAAAGGACCTCTAAGGTCAGGGCGTGACACACTGTTAAACAACAACAAAAAAACAGTTTCCCATAGCAAGTGCAAATAGAAACATACAGTACATTCGGAAAGTATTCAGACCCCTTGACTTTTTACACATTTTGATACTTTACAGACTTATTCTAAAATGGATTAAAAAAATAATAATTATCATCAATCTACACAAAATACCGCATAATGACGAAGCGAAGACAAGCTTTTAGATTTGAGCCAAACTGGGCAATCGGGGAGAAGGGGCTTGGTCAGTGTTGGAGGAAATTATAGTTGAAATGATTAATAATGTATACATTTCAATTAGAACCATTTATTCTAATACTATTATGTTATGGTATGAAATGTATGGGTTCTTGGTTAAGCTGTTACTGAAAATGTAAGTAAAACAAATTAATTGTCTGTACCTTGCGGGAAGTTTAATGGAAAGGGATGATATATTTTTTCTGACAGATAAGAATGGTCCTTGATATTCCATTAGTTGAGGAGAAGATATCTTTTAGACAGATTGGAATGTTTGGTTTATGAGGGGAGTAGAAGAAATCTCCAGACCTGAAAACACTGCGCTATTGTGTGGATCGGAGAGAGTGTGAGAAACTGATGATGTCATTTTATGTTCTCTCTTTAAAATGTAAGGTTCTTTGTATTTTTGGTTAGTACTCTCTTGAATTAAACGCTGTTACCTGGCTTTTAAGACTGGTCTCGTTCTACTTCATGCATAATTAATGAACTTACAACTCATTAATGAAGAAGAAAGAGTGCGAATTTGGTTTTGGCTACAAAACATATAGGAATTTAGAATTCCACTAACAATTGGTCCTTCGATCCCGGTTCTAAATACCCCTCCCTGTTATCTGGAGGTAGTACGCTGAAAATCGTGCACGGACGAGTTTTTGACTCGTTTTACTAAAGTCCTGACCTCTGAATTGAGGTTAAAATCCAGGCCTGCGTATTATCACGGAGTACAGGGAGGGTGACAGATTCAAACGAACAATGCTTTCCCAGTCGGCAGCAGGTAAAGTAGCCTTTATTCTTGATTCTGGGGGGATTTGAGCTCTTTAATTGATGTTCTGAAATTTTCAGAATTCATCAATAATGGGAGTTTTGCTATTCCCACAGGGTTTGTATGACCATCGTACACTGGGTTTTGTATAACCGATATACACTGAAGCAGGTTCGAAAATAACCTGTGGTAATGTGCACTACCGTAAATAAACTAAACTTAATCATGAGAGGCACACCCGCCCGAGATTAAGACGGGATATTAAATAGGTACTGGGGGATAGGACGGTGAGCTTGTACAAATACTGGGCATAGGGAGACGGCAAGAATGCGCAAGGTAACTGGATTGGTCATTTGAATAGTGGCAGTATTGATCACCGTCCCGATTCAACTAATACTACGGAAAATATCCAAATAAGGAGGAGAGGGAACTTAAATCTAAAGAAATGAGATAAAAGCCATATCTATAGACAGGATAGTTCCATGCGAGAGGGAAGTCTAACAATTAGTGGCGTGAGATAACGATTATTAGCGTTCTTTAAAAGCCCTCTGACACAACCGGAAAATAAGATATTAACTAGGGCTTTACAAACCCTGGGCTTATAGTTGTAAGGTAAGACCTAATATCTGATTCAAAAGTCAAAGCTATTGATAAGATTTCCATAAAAGAGACACACAAAGAGTCAGACAGAAAAGGAAGGATTGTTTAGAAATTCCTCAAAGAAGTGTCGGAAACTAGCGGGAGATTACCGTAATACGAGAAAAAAGAGAATGGAAGGGAGGCGTCCAAAATCTGACTCAGACAACGAATCTGAATGTAAGCTGATATTACTAATATAGCAAGGAAGGGTTTTATATTAGGATGATTTTCTGGGAATTCCCGGTGTCGAAGTTTTGGGACTACGGACAATTATAATAATAATGTTGAGAAAAATGGATAAGGTGAGTCAAAAGAAAAATACAAGATGGTTTAATTGTAATCCCGGCCGAGGCGGTTAACTAAAATTGATTTTAGATTGTAATTGACTTATTTTCATGTTTTGCCTGAAAAATACGGTCGCCAGTGTTTGTAAAAGATATGAAATGAACGTTTATTATGTGTTTTAGATAGAATTGAAAAAAAGAAGTCATTAAAAATAAGTTTGAAAAGCAACCTCTATAGAAAAACATAACTGCATATGTTTCGGGAAGTAAGCTAGGTTGAATTTGGTTATTCTAACTTTTCCCCTGATACGTAGACATGCGTGCTTAAGTAGGATTCTTCATTCCGGGACGGATGGAAGTTATCTAAAATAAGTCAATTAAAGGAGCCATGGGAGAATGCGAATGCATATTTATTAAATATCGGGGATTAAATTACGGATTTCTTACACTGAGAAACGTACGACATTTGCGGCAGAGGGGAAAAAGTAATACAATAATGTTATCGGGTTAATTGTATCTAAGGGTAACATGTTCATTTAAGTAAACATATACATTGACGTTGTTTAAAACCTATGATTAATGATTTTAGTTAAAGGGGAATCAGCATTAGGTTTAGTGTATAGTTAGTTCACTGTTGAGTTTCTGAATCGGAATTAGCATAGTGAATGCTAGTTAGGAGTGTTGTGTTCTTCTGGGAATATTGATGTTTTGGTGTCTCAATTTCAGATGTTTCCTGGGATTATAATCTGGGGGAGAATGAGGCCATAAACGACCAATTAAAACAGGTCTGCAAGTATATACACATAAAACCATTGTTAGGACTATTTGTTTTAGTGCAAAGGTATTTTAAAGAGGCACGCTCACATATGGAACTTTATGAGTTTTAATTATACAAGTGAATTTTTTTCATTTTTATGACCTATTGATCTTATCGTGACTGTCTTCTGAGGTCTGATCAGCCTCAGGGGAGAGTCATTTGTATAATGAATGTGGTCATATTGAGTTACTAGGTTTAAGGTAAATTCATTATAATGGAGTTTGGTTGGGGGGTTAGAATTATTGTTTGAACCGCAAATGAGAACGTGGTTCAGGATTCTGTTTTACAACATTAGCTGTGAAGTTTTTGAATGGGCTATTAATGATTTGGTATTGTAACAGAGAAAAAGTCATATTTATCATTGAGAATAAATAGGGGAAGATAAAATAGATTATTAAGCCAATAGGGCAGGGAAAGTTGCAGTTTTTTAGGGGTGATAAATTACTATAGATAAGGTATTCCACACTTTGCAACACATATTAAATCCATGTTATTGTCAGTTAGAATACTGAGGGTCCCCGAAGGAGAGGGCTTGTTAGTGTAGGAAGGATTTTTAATATGGTTAGCATTTATTAGACTTTGTTTGATTATTATAAGTTTTTAAATAGTATTACATTTAACAGGAATATAGGACATCTGTGATGATTTAGGATTATTGTTAGGATTAAGATAGATTAATTAAGGAAATGTAAGGACTTTAGAGAAAAGCCGCTCATAGACATGTTTTTTCTAAAATCAATGATTGTAGATAAAGTCAAACAGTTAGAAGCTTAGTGGAATTTGAGAGATATGAGAGAAAAGGGTTATCGGGAATATATATATATTTAAGAAAATATATAAGTAGCGCAGATAGTTCTTAAAAGTAGATAAGAAACTTGACAGGGAATTGGTACAGGATTGACATGAATGGATGCCCAAGGGAGAATTGGACATGTGGAAAATTAAAAGGGGCTCCTACATGATGATGTCAGACATAAGGAGAATTTACTAATCTTACCTAAGTCATTGTTTAAGAATAGGCAAGGTCGTTACTCGGGCAGAGCCAGGTAACAAAGGGGGGATGGGTAAATTGTGTTCTAGAATAGGATGTGACCTACAGGATAATTAACTGATAAAAAAAAAAAATGTAGTTAATAAACAGAACAAATGAGAAACTGTTTGTTAACCAAACCTGTATGTCCAAGATTTTATGCACTACAGGTGAACTACAGGTGAAGTCACTCAATCCAGTCCCATAGGCTTGTTGGGGGGACCATACCAAGGACTTCTGGTGACAGCTAGCTGAAAGAGCTACCCGGATTCATATCGCACTGCGGGAGGGTAAGACACAATAACACTCCGAACAATAACAGAGTTCGAGTGGAGAACTGGAATTAACAGAATTCTGGGGGCCATCTCTCGAATGAAAAATACCTTACCTGTCCTTTCCTCACTGTTGTTGTTCATAGTAGTGAAGATGTGTCTGGCTCTTGCTAAACGATGTGTTCGAGGGGAGAGGGTGGGGCTTCACATGGAAGCTGTTCGTCTGAGCTGTCTTATCGTGGGTGACATATTCCTGATACAGCACGTCCTACTCAAGTATGCGGAGAGTGGTAATTTCACCCATGGGTTAGACGGTGAGGATTTTGCTCCAAAATAGAAGAGATATCAGTGCAGGTTCCCATATTGATCGTGGACACAGGTCATAGCTCATTGGGAGAGAGGGCTATATGAATCCACTCACCCAGTATGGAAGAAGGTAGAGTAGAGTGGCATAAAGATACGCTTAACCCTTTAAATAGAAATGAAGGAGGATCAAGGGTTGTGGTATGGAGATGACCAGGTCTTGGTCGACACCCTAGTACGGTTCTGGGTAGAGGAGTTTGGGCTGGTATGGTAAAGCTGTTCACGAAAGCAGGAATGCCAGATAATGACAGTTGTATTGAGTTGCACTATTTAAATCCCCAGGTTCCTCCCTTTACAGTATCCAGAGGAGATTATTACTGTTTGGCCCGGTATAGTACTCATGAAAAAATGTGGGAGAAGTTAGTACTTGTAATAGAACAGAGAATGTTACCACTAAAAAGACCGTGTTGGATTTGAGAGGATGGTTAAACTCTGAAGATTTCAGTAAAGTAAGATGGGCCAGGGCTGACATCTGGTGGTTGTGTGGGGGAACAATTCTAGGATCAGTATTACCCACAGATTGGGTGGGGTCATGTGCGTTGGGGATGCCTTTTACACTCATTCAGACACCAGGACATGAAGTTATCTAAACGGGAAAAGAGAAGCACTCCATCTGGGTCATTTGATGACAAGGAAGACATTGATAACATTGGGGTTCCAGGGGAAGTGCCAGAGGAGTCAAAGCAAGAAATCAGATCCTAGCAGGATTAGAGTTAACCATTTCCGGGGCTCTACTCTCATAAGAACGTGGACTGGATTAATTATATTTATGATAATCAACAGCGCTTTAACAGGTATACCAGATATGTTATTAAAGGTTTTGTAGAACAGACTGAAGCAACCAGCTGGAAGGCTTGGCAGAATATAATTGCATTAGATATGTTAATGGCTGAAAAGGGAGAAGTATGCGTGATAATCAGGACCATGTTTGTGCTTACATCCCAAATAACACAGCTCCGGACGAATCAGTGCCCGAAGCCTCAGCTGGTTTGACCACCCTGGCTCACGGGTTGGCAGAAACTCTGGGGTGGATACTTCTCTGACTGATTGGGTTTTGATAATTCGTTTGTAAAATGGAAAAATGTTATGATCACTGTGTTATGGGCTACATTCACCTGTGTGACTGTGTTAGTTTTGTACGGACGTGGTTGATTGCGTGTATGTATGAAAGTTATTATTTCCAGGACCCTGGAGTAATCTATGACAATAGATGATGCGGTGTGGGACGATTCCAGGTTCTGACCCGTGGAGGACTGAATGCCTGACTACAGGACAAGTGGACAAATCTGGATCTTTCATCATTGGGGAATTTATGTTTGATGAGACTAGTGTTGAGGATAGAATTAGATTGTACTTTGTTTCAATATTAGACTGTTTTTTAATAAAGATTGTAACGAAAATCCTGAAAGAAGGGTTATGATTCTGATGTAGGTTTAAAAACAGTTGGAGTTAAGGTTAGTTTGATTAATGATGGGTGAACAGTCGGATAAACATTTATAATAATGTTGGTTATGTGTCTATTGATATGATAATCTGATAAACCTTTATAATAAGGTTAGTTATTAGTAGGTTAATATTTTTATTTTTTATGTTTAATAAAACTAGATGTAGAATTGAATGTATAATATTTAATCAAAGGGAGGATTGTTGGAGGAAATTATAGTTGAAATGATTAATAATGTATACATTTCAATTAGAACCATTTATTCTAATACTATTATGTTATGGTATGAAATGTATGGGTTCTTGGTTAAGCTGTTACTGAAAATGTAAGTAAAACAAATTAATTGTCTGTACCTTGCGGGAGGTTTAAGGGAGAGGGATGATATATCTTTTCTGACAGATAAGAATGGTCCTTGATATTCCAGTAGTGGAGGAGAAGATATCTTTTAGACAGATTGGAATGTTTGGTTTATGAGGGGAGTAGAAGAAATCTCCAGACCTGAAAACACTGCGCTATTGTGTGGATCGGAGAGAGTGTGAGAAACTGATAATGTCATTTTATGTTCTCTCTTTAAAATGTAAGGTTCTTTGTATTTTTGGTTAGTACTCTCTTAAATTAAACGCTGTTACCTGGCTTTTAAGACTGGTCTCGATCTACTTCATGCATAATTAATGAACTTACAACTCATTAATGAAGAAGAAAGAGTGCGAATTTGGTTTTGGCTACAAAACATATAGGAATTTAGAATTCCACTAACAGTCAGGGAAGTGACCAAGAACCTGATTGTCACTCTGGAGCTCCAGAGTTCCTATGTGGAGATGGGAGAACCTTCCAGAAGAACAATCATCTCTGAAGCACTCCACTAATCAGGCTTTTATGGTAGAGTGGCCAGACGGAAGCCACTCCTCAGTAAAGGCACGCTTGGAGTTTGCCAAAAGGCACCTAAAGGACTCTCAGACCATAAGAAACAAGATTCTCTGGTCTGATGAAACCAAGACTGAACGCTTTGGCCTGAATGCCAAGCGTCACGTCTGGAGGAAACCTGGCACCATCCCGCTGTTTTTCAGCGGCAGGGACTGGAAGTGTAGTCGGGGTTGTGGGAAAGATGAGCAGAGCAAAGTACAGAGAGATCCGTGACAAAAACCTGCTCCAGAGCACTCAGAACCTCAGACTGGGGCGAAGATTCACCTTCCAACAGGACAACAACCCTAAACACACATGAATGGCTTAAGGATAAGTTTCTGAATGTCCTTGAGTGGCCCAGCCAGAGCCCGGACTTGAACCCGATCGAACATCTGTGGAGAAACTTGAAAATAGCTGTGCAGCGACGCTCCCCATCCAATCTGACAGAGCTTGAGAGGATCTGCAGAGAATAATGGGAGAAACTCCCTAAATATTGGTGTGCCAAGCTTGGAGTGTCATTCTCAAGAAGACTCAAGGCTGTAGTCACCGCCAGAGGTGCTTCAACAAAGTACTGAGTAAAAGGTCTGAATACTTATGTAAATGTGATATTTCAGTTTTTGCTTCGTCATTATGGGGTAGTGTGATGTCATTATGGGGTATTGTGATGTCAGTATGGGGTAGTGTGTGTAGATTGATGAGTTTTAAAAAAAATCTATGTTAGAATAAGGCTGTAAAGTAACAAAATGTGGAAAAAGTCAAGGGGTCTGAATAATTTCCCTAATGCCCTTTATGTGTCTGTAACTTGTCAAGCTGGGAGAGATTCTAGATGGTCATGTACTGTGTGTTTCATCACTCCAGCTTGTGTCTGTAACTTGTCAAGCTGGGAGAGATTCTAGACGGTCATGTACTGTGTGTTTCATCACTCCAGCCTGTGTCTGTAACTTGTCAAGCTGGGAGAGATTCTAGACGGTCATGTACTGTGTGTTTCATCACTCCAGCCTGTGTCTGTAGCTTGTCAAGCTGGGAGAGATTCTAGACGGTCATGTACTGTGTGTTTCATCACTCCAGCTTGTGTCTGTAGCTTGTCAAGCTGGGAGAGATTCTAGATGGTCATGTACTGTGTGTTTCATCACTCCAGCTTGTGTCTGTAACTTGTCAAGCTGGGAGAGATTCTAGATGGTCATGTACTGTGTGTTTCATCACTCCAGCTTGTGTCTGTAACTTGTCAAGCTGGGAGAGATTCTAGACGGTCATGTACTGTGTGTTTCATCACTCCAGCTTGTGTCTGTAGCTTGTCAAGCTGGGAGAGATTCTAGATGGTCATGTACTGTGTGTTTCATCACTCCAGCTTGTGTCTGTAGCTTGTCAAGCTGGGAGAGATTCTAGACGGTCATGTACTGTGTGTTTCATCACTCCAGCCTGTGTCTGTAACTTGTCAAGCTGGGAGAGATTCTAGATGGTCATGTACTGTGTGTTTCATCACTCCAGCTTGTGTCTGTAACTTGTCAAGCTGGGAGAGATTCTAGACGGTCATGTACTGTGTGTTTCATCACTCCAGCTTGTGTCTGTAACAAGCTGGGAGAGATTCTAGATGGTCATGTACTGTGTGTTTCATCACTCCAGCTTGTGTCTGTAACAAGCTTGATTCAAGTCATGGGAGAGATTCCAGCTTGTGTCTGTCATGGGAGAGATTCTAGATGGTCATGTACTGTGTTTCATCACTCCAGCTTGTGTCTGTAACTTGTCAAGCTGGGAGAGATTCTAGATGGTCATGTACTGTGTGTTTCATCACTCCAGCTTGTGTCTGTAACTTGTCAAGCTGGGAGAGATTCTAGATGGTCATGTACTGTGTGTTCCATCACTCCAGCTTGTGTCTGTAACAAGCTGGGAGAGATTCTAGATGGTCATGTACTGTGTGTTTCATCACTCCAGCTTGTGTCTGTAGCTTGTCAAGCTGGGAGAGATTCTAGACGGTCATGTACTGTGTGTTTCATCACTCCAGCTTGTGTCTGTAACTTGTCAAGCTGGGAGAGATTCTAGATGGTCATGTACTGTGTGTTTCATCACTCCAGCTTGTGTCTGTAAGCTTGTCAAGCTGGGAGAGATTCTAGACGGTCATGTACTGTGTGTTTCATCACTCCAGCTTGTGTCTGTAACTTGTCAAGCTGGGAGAGATTCTAGATGGTCATGTACTGTGTGTTTCATCACTCCAGCTTGTGTCTGTAGCTTGTCAAGCTGGGAGAGATTCTAGATGGTCATGTACTGTGTGTTTCATCACTCCAGCTTGTGTCTGTAGCTTGTCAAGCTGGGAGAGATTCTAGATGGTCATGTACTGTGTGTTTCATCACTCCAGCTTGTGTCTGTAACTTGTCAAGCTGGGAGAGATTCTAGACGGTCATGTACTGTGTGTTTCATCACTCCAGCTTGTGTCTGTAACAAGCTGGGAGAGATTCTAGATGGTCATGTACTGTGTGTTTCATCACTCCAGCTTGTGTCTGTAGCTTGTCAAGCTGGGAGAGATTCTAGACGGTCATGTACTGTGTGTTTCATCACTCCAGCTTGTGTCTGTAACTTGTCAAGCTGGGAGAGATTCTAGATGGTCATGTACTGTGTGTTTCATCACTCCAGCTTGTGTCTGTAGCTTGTCAAGCTGGGAGAGATTCTAGATGGTCATGTACTGTGTGTTTCATCACTCCAGCTTGTGTCTGTAACTTGTCAAGCTGGGAGAGATTCTAGACGGTCATGTACTGTGTGTTTCATCACTCCAGCTTGTGTCTGTAACTTGTCAAGCTGGGAGAGATTCTAGATGGTCATGTACTGTGTGTTTCATCACTCCAGCTTGTGTCTGTAGCTTGTCAAGCTGGGAGAGATTCTAGACGGTCATGTACTGTGTGTTTCATCACTCCAGCTTGTGTCTGTAACAAGCTGGGAGAGATTCTAGATGGTCATGTACTGTGTGTTTCATCACTCCAGCTTGTGTCTGTAACTTGTCAAGCTGGGAGAGATTCTAGATGGTCATGTACTGTGTGTTTCATCACTCCAGCTTGTGTCTGTAGCTTGTCAAGCTGGGAGAGATTCTAGATGGTCATGTACTGTGTGTTTCATCACTCCAGCTTGTGTCTGTAGCTTGTCAAGCTGGGAGAGATTCTAGATGGTCATGTACTGTGTGTTTCATCACTCCAGCTTGTGTCTGTAACTTGTCAAGCTGGGAGAGATTCTAGATGGTCATGTACTGTGTGTTTCATCACTCCAGCTTGTGTCTGTAGCTTGTCAAGCTGGGAGAGATTCTAGATGGTCATGTACTGTGTGTTTCATCACTCCAGCTTGTGTCTGTAGCTTGTCAAGCTGGGAGAGATTCTAGACGGTCATGTACTGTGTGTTTCATCACTCCAGCTTGTGTCTGTAACTTGTCAAGCTGGGAGAGATTCTAGATGGTCATGTACTGTGTGTTTCATCACTCCAGCTTGTGTCTGTAGCTTGTCAAGCTGGGAGAGATTCTAGACGGTCATGTACTGTGTGTTTCATCACTCCAGCTTGTTTCTGTTTTGTCAAATTCAAGGTGTTACAATTGTCCTCAGGCTCCCCTATCTTGTGCTTACAGGCAAGGTGCACCAATATTACAAAACACCCTGAGAAATGGAAATACACTGTTGGATGGATCTTATTGACCATAGTTCCCATATTCTAGAGGTTACCCTCACCAGACTGTATCACAACCGGCTGTGATTGGGAGTTCCATAGGACTTTGGCCCAGCGTCGTCCGGGATTGGCCGGTATCTAGAGGTTACCCTCACCAGACTGTATCACAACCGGCTGTGATTGGGAGTTCCATAGGACTTTGGCCCAGCGTCGTCCGGGATTGGCCGGTATCTAGAGGTTACCCTCACCAGACTGTATCACAACCGGCTGTGATTGGGAGTTCCATAGGACTTTGGCCCAGCGTCGTCCGGGATTGGCCGGTATCTAGAGGTTACCCTCACCAGACTGTATCACAACCGGCTGTGATTGGGAGTTCCATAGGACTTTGGCCCAGCGTCGTCCGGGATTGGCCGGTATCTAGAGGTTACCCTCACCAGACTGTATCACAACCGGCTGTGATTGGGAGTTCCATAGGACTTTGGCCCAGCGTCGTCCGGGATTGGCCGGTATCTAGAGGTTACCCTCACCAGACTGTATCACAACCGGCTGTGATTGGGAGTTCCATAGGACTTTGGCCCAGTGTCGTCCGGGATTGGCTGGTATCTAGAGGTTACCCTCACCAGACTGTATCACAACCGGCTGTGATTGGGAGTTCCATAGGACTTTGGCCCAGCGTCGTCCGGGATTGGCCGGTATCTAGAGGTTACCCTCACCAGACTGTATCACAACCGGCTGTGATTGGGAGTTCCATAGGACTTTGGCCCAGCGTCGTCCGGGATTGGCTGGTATCTAGAGGTTACCCTCACCAGACTGTATCACAACCGGCTGTGATTGGGAGTTCCATAGGACTTTGGCCCAGCGTCGTCCGGGTTTGGCCGGTATCGAGAGGTTACTCTCACCACTTACAGTAAACATTGTTATACACTGCCAAGGGTTGTTGTGGCAGTCCCTGCCTCTGACTGACTTAGTCTCTGTCACGGTTCATGAATCCACTGCCTCTCTCTTTCTCTTTCTCTTTCTCTCTCTCTCTCTCTCTCTCTCTCTCTCTCTCTCTCGTGTTTGTGTGGGCGTGGTTCCCAATCTCGGCCTGATTGTCTGCGCCAGCTGGAACCACTTATCTTCCCTTTATATGTTCTGTAACCAGTGTTTCTTGTTGTCAGATCGTTGTTACTTCCCTGAGGTTGTGTCGTGTGTCTGTGCTCTTCTCTCGCCGCCCTTGTGTGGATTATCTGCTGTGCTCCTTCCTACCCATCCGGACACACTCCCCTGGATTTCTCAGCACGCTATCATTGGAAGATGCGCCCTAGTCCCTGGGTCGGATTCCGTCTGAGTACAGTCTGTCTGTCCTGTTGCTGTTGTAAACTATATTCATTAAACCATCGTTGCTTGCATCTTGCATCCGCCTCTGTGTTGTCACAGAACGATCTGACCAGACCATGGATGCAGCGAGTTCAACGAGTCTGACCGAATTCATTTCCCGCAGTATCACGAGAATGGATCAACAAGAGGAGAACATCTCCAGCACAGGTCGGGCAGTACAAGCCCTTGCGACGCAGGTAGCCCAGCTGATCCAACAATTACAACATCTGAGGGGTTCCGCTGCGCCACCTACACCGGCAGTTCAACCCGCCCCGCCAGAGCCGGATTCCCAGCTAGAGCCACGGCTACCGACACCAGAGGGTTATTCAGGTGATCCTGACTATTGCAGAGCCTTTCTTACGAGATGTTCCATGCATTTCTCGTTGCAGCCACGGACCTTCAACCGTGAACAGTCTAAGGTAGCATTCGTACTCACACTGCTATCAGGCAAAGCGGCTCTTTGGGGAACGGCGGTGTGGGCGAACCAGGACCCATGCTGCACCTCTTTCCAGACACTCTCCGAGGAGATGAGAAGGGTCTTCGATCGGGCCGTGGCGGGTAGGGAGGCGGCCAGACTACTCGCTGACCTTCGCCAAGGAGACCGTTCAGTATCGGAATACTCCATCCAATTCCGCACTCTGGCCGCAGAGTGTCAGTGGAACGAGGAGGCGCAGTGGGACATGTTCCTGCATGGGCTGGAGGACCGGATCCAGAAGGAGATTTATGTTCTGGACCTTCCCAGGAGTTTAAACGGACTAGTGGAACTAGCCTTGAGGGTCGACGCTCGTCAGAGTCGTATTGGCCGCCGAGCATGCCCTAACAGACCGTATAACGACACGGAGGGCGGGCATGCCAGCGGCGGGAACACGGCCAGTTCAGCCTCCGCTCACGAACCCATGCAGCTGGGGAGAGCTCGCCTCTCCCGGGAAGAGAGGGAGAGGCGGAGATCCCAAGGACTCTGTCTCTACTGTGGTAGAGCGGGCCACTTTATCCACTCCTGCCCGGTAAAAGATCAGGCCCGGTAGTAAACATGAGGCTACTATCGGGTGGTGTCACCACAGAGAAGACCTCATCATCTACTCTCCTCCCGGTAAGACTAAGATGGGCCACCCACACGCACGACACCCAAGCCTTACTGGACTCAGGAGCAGAGGGTAATTTCATGTACTTCAAGCTCGCTCACAAACTCCAGATTCCTATCACCTCACTCACGCACAAGATATCCGTCAACGCTCTCAATGGTCAAGAACTCCCCAACATTTCTCACACCACTGAACCTATCACACTCATCACTTCTGGCAATCACACTGAGACACTATCATTTCTACTCATGGACTCACCCCTTGCACCATTAGTCCTCGGCCACCCTTGGCTCACCCAACACAACCCCAGAGTTGACTGGGGTCATAACTCTATATCCATGTGGAGTAACAAATGTCTTGAGTCCTGTTTAGTGTCTGCCTGTTCGTCTGTGTCTGATTCTGTGTTTCTAGAGGAGGCAGTGGATTTGTCTAACGTGCCCGTTGAATACCTCGACCTGAAGGAGGTGTTCAGTAAGTCCCGTGCTGCTTCTCTTCCTCCGCATCGTCCCTATGACTGTGCAATAGAATTATTGCCAGGTGAGTCTCCGCCTAAAGGCAAGTTATATTCACTCTCTGTTCCTGAGAGGAGGCTATGGAGAGATACATCTCTGATTCTCTGGCATCTGGATTCATTCGTCCTTCCTCTTCTCCAGCGGGGGCGGGGTTCTTCTTTGTGGGGAAGAAGGACGGATCTCTGCGTCCTTGCGTTGATTACCGTGGGTTGAATAACATCACAGTGAAGAATACCTATCCCTTACCGTTGATGTCCTCAGCCTTTGAAAGGTTACAGGGAGCATCCGTGTTCACTAAGTTGGATTTACGTAATGCATATCATTTGGTTCGCATAAGAGGGGGGGACGAATGGAAGACCACGTTTAACACCCCCAGAGGGCACTTCGAATATTTGGTCATGCCTTTTGGGCTATCCAACTCCCCAGCGGTTTTCCAGGCACTCGTCAATGACGTGCTGAGAGATATGATTGATCAGTTCATATATGTTTACCTGGATGACATACTGATTTTTTCTTCTTCTCTCCAGGAACACGTTCAGCACGTCAGACGAGTGCTTCAGAGGTTGTTGGAGAATGGACTTTTTGTCAAGACGGAGAAATGCATTTTTCATGCACAATCCGTTCCATTCCTAGGTTACATCGTCTCGACTGAAGGTATTCGCATGGATCCTGACAAGGTTAAGGCTGTGGTGGATTGGCCAAGCCCAGATTCCCGTAAGGCCCTACAGAGGTTTCTGGGATTCGCCAATTTCTACCGGCGTTTCGTTCGCAACTTTAGTCAGATAGTCGCTCCTCTTACCGCCTTAACCTCCCCAGAGTGACGTTCAGGTGGTCCGATACAGCCGAGGCTGCATTCGCCAAACTCAAGAGCCGCTTTGTTTCGGCTCCCATCCTCATAGCTCCCGATCCCTCGCGTCAGTTCGTAGTAGAGGTGGACGCTTCAGAGGTGGGGGTAGGTGCGGTACTTTCCCAACGTTCCTCTTCTGACGACAAGATGCACCCTTGTGCGTTCCTTTCCCATCGGTTATCACCTGCGGAACGCAACTACGACATTGGCAACAGAGAGTTGTTGGCAGTGAAGTTAGCACTGGAGGAGTGGCGCCATTGGTTAGAGGGTTCGGGGTACCTTTTATAGTTTGGACCGATCACAAAAATTTGGAATATATCAGAACCGCCAAGCGACTCAACTCCAGGCAGGCGCGGTGGGCACTCTTTTCGGACGTTTTGACTTCTCTCTCTCGTATCGCCCGGGTTCCAAGAATGTCAAACCCGATTCCCTTTCTCGCATTTTTGACCATTCCGAACGCCCATCCACTCCCGAGTGCATCCTACCCGGGACCCTAGTAGTATCCACACTCACATGGGAGGTTGAATCGAGGGTCAAAACGGCCTTAGAAGGGGTAACGCCTCCGCCCGGTTGCCCGCCTAATCGGTTGTTTGTGCCGGAGGGGTGTCGGTCCGATGTTATTCGGTGGGGGCATTGCTCCAACGTAGCGTGTCATCCAGGAGTCAGCCGCACTAGCTTTTGGTTAAGCAACGCTTTTGGTGGCCACTGATGGCTCGTGACATTCACAGTTTTGTCTTGGCTTGCTCGGTTTGTGCCACTGGGAAGACTTCTAATCGACCCCCAGATGGGTTACTCCAACCGCTGTCGGTCCCTTCGAGACCCTGGTCCCACATCGCGCTAGATTTTGTTACCGCCCTCCCGCCCTCCCAGGGCAAGACGGTGGTGTTGACCGTGGTGGACCGGTTCTCGAAGGCGGCTCATTTTATTCCCTTGCCTAAATTACCATCTGCCAAGGAGACAGCGGTAGCTGTCGTCGATCACGTCCTTCGCTTACATGGCCTGCCGATGGACGTAGTTTCTGACAGGGGGCCCCAATTTGTGTCCAAGTTTTGGCAAGAGTTTTGTAGGTTACTGGGAGCGAGTGTCAGCCTGTCTTCAGGGTTTCATCCCCAGAGCAACGGTCAAACGGAGAGGGCCAACCAAGATTTGGAGAGAGTGTTGCGATGTTTGGTTTCTAAGAATCCCTCTTCCTGGAGTCAACAACTCTCTATGGTTGAGTACGCTCACAATTCGTTGCCAGTGGCAGCTACGGGTCTCTCTCCGTTTGAGTGTAGTTTAGGTTACCAGCCACCTATCTTTCCCAGTACGGAGTCCGAGGTCACTGTTCCTTCCGCTCACGCTTTCATCCAGAGGTGCCGTCACGCATGGAGCAGAGCCTGTGAGACTCTTCTCCGGGTGGGGGCGCGCACCAAGGCTAAGGCCGATCGCCACCGGTCGAAGCCTCCGGTATACGTCGTTGGCCAAAGAGTGTGGCTTTCTACTAAGAACATTCCACTCCGATCCGTTTCGAACAAGCTTGCCCCCAAATTTATCGGCCCGTTCAAAGTCACCAGGATCATTAGTCCGGTGGCGGTCCGGCTCAAGCTTCCTCCAGCGTATAGGAGAATTCATCCTACCTTTCATGTGTCTAAAATAAAACCTGTGTTTCAGGCACGCATTAACCCGCCGGTCCCGGTTCCCCCGCCGCCACGACTTGTTGATGGGGAACCCACCTTTTCTGTCAATCGTATTTTGGACTCTAGAAGGAGGGGACGCGGATTCCAGTACCTGGTGGACTGGGAGGGTTACGGCCCGGAGGAGAGAAGTTGGGTACCTGCTAGGGACATTCTGGATCACTCCCTTATCGATGATTTCAATCGACAGGTAAATTCGCCTGGGAACGCCAAGAGGCGTTCCTAGGGGGGGGGGGTATTGTCACGGTTCATGAATCCACTGCCTCTCTCTTTCTCTTTCTCTTTCTCTCTCTCTCTCTCTCTCTCTCTCTCTCTCTCTCTCTCTCTCTCTCCCGTGTTTGTGTGGGCGTGGTTCCCAATCTCGGCCTGATTGTCTGCGCCAGCTGGAACCACTTATCTTCCCTTTATATGTTCTGTAACCAGTGTTTCTTGTTGTCAGATCGTTGTTACTTCCCTGAGGTTGTGTCGTGTGTCTGTGCTCTTCTCTCGCCGCCCTTGTGTGGATTATCTGCTGTGCTCCTTCCTACCCATCCGGACACACTCCCTGGATTTCTCAGCACGCTATCATTGGAAGATGCGCCTAGTCCCTGGGTCGGATTCCGTCTGAGTACAGTCTGTCTGTCCTGTTGCTGTTGTAAACTATATTCATTAAACCATCGTTGCTTGCATCTTGCATCCGCCTCTGTGTT
>NC_068427.1:47266243-47274322 GCF_023373465.1 Oncorhynchus keta | reverse complement strand
AAGGATTTTGATATGGTTAGCATTTATTAGACTTTGTTTGATTATTATAAGTTTTTAAATAGTATTACATTTAACAGGAATATAGGACATCTGTGATGATTTAGGATTATTGTTAGGATTAAGATAGATTAATTAAGGAAATGTAAGGACTTTAGAGAAAAGCCGCTCATAGACATGTTTTTTCTAAAATCAATGATTGTAGATAAAGTCAAACAGTTAGAAGCTTAGTGGAATTTGAGAGATATGAGAGAAAAGGGTTATCGGGAATATATATATATTTAAGAAAATATATAAGTAGCGCAGATAGTTCTTAAAAGTAGATAAGAAACTTGACAGGGAATTGGTACAGGATTGACATGAATGGATGCCCAAGGGAGAATTGGACATGTGGAAAATTAAAAGGGGCTCCTACATGATGATGTCAGACATAAGGAGAATTTACTAATCTTACCTAAGTCATTGTTTAAGAATAGGCAAGGTTGTTACCCGGGCAGAGCCAGGTAACAAAGGGGGATGGGTAAATTGTGTTCTAGAATAGGATGTGACCTACGGGATAATTAACTGATAAAAAAAAAAAATGTAGTTAATAAACAGAACAAATGAGAAACTGTTTGTTAACCAAACCTGTATGTCCAAGATTTTATGCACTACAGGTGAACTACAGGTGAAGTCACTCAATCCAGTCCCATAGGCTTGTTGGGGGGACCATACCAAGGACTTCTGGTGACAGCTAGCTGAAAGAGCTACCCGGATTCATATCGCACTGCGGGAGGGTAAGACACAATAACACTCCGAACAATAACAGAGTTCGAGTGGAGAACTGGAATTAACAGAATTCTGGGGGCCATCTCTGAATGAAAAATACCTTACCTGTCCTTTCCTCACTGTTGTTGTTCATAGTAGTGAAGATGTGTCTGGCTCTTGCTAAACGATGTGTTCGAGGGGAGAGGGTGGGGCTTCACATGGAAGCTGTTCGTCTGAGCTGTCTTATCGTGGGTGACATATTCCTGATACAGCACGTCCTACTCAAGTATGCGGAGAGTGGTAATTTCACCCATGGGTTAGACGGTGAGGATTTTGCTCCAAAATAGAAGAGATATCAGTGCAGGTTCCCATATTGATCGTGGACACAGGTCATAGCTCATTGGGAGAGAGGGCTATATGAATCCACTCACCCAGTATGGAAGAAGGTAGAGTAGAGTGGCATAAAGATACGCTTAACCCTTTAAATAGAAATGAAGGAGGATCAAGGGTTGTGGTATGGAGATGACCAGGTCTTGGTCGACACCCTAGTACGGTTCTGGGTAGAGGAGTTTGGGCTGGTATGGTAAAGCTGTTCACGAAAGCAGGAATGCCAGATAATGACAGTTGTATTGAGTTGCACTATTTAAATCCCCAGGTTCCTCCCTTTACAGTATCCAGAGGAGATTATTACTGTTTGGCCCGGTATAGTACTCATGAAAAATGTGGGAGAAGTTAGTACTTGTAATAGAACAGAGAATGTTACCACTAAAAAGACCGTGTTGGATTTGAGAGGATGGTTAAACTCTGAAGATTTCAGTAAAGTAAGATGGGCCAGGGCTGACATCTGGTGGTTGTGTGGGGGAACAATTCTAGGATCAGTATTACCCACAGATTGGGTGGGGTCATGTGCGTTGGGGATGCCTTTTACACTCATTCAGACACCAGGACATGAAGTTATCTAAACGGGAAAAGAGAAGCACTCCATCTGGGTCATTTGATGACAAGGAAGACATTGATAACATTGGGGTTCCAGGGGAAGTGCCAGAGGAGTCAAAGCAAGAAATCAGATCCTAGCAGGATTAGAGTTAACCATTTCCGGGGCTCTACTCTCATAAGAACGTGGACTGGATTAATTATATTTATGATAATCAACAGCGCTTTAACAGGTATACCAGATATGTTATTAAAGGTTTTGTAGAACAGACTGAAGCAACCAGCTGGAAGGCTTGGCAGAATATAATTGCATTAGATATGTTAATGGCTGAAAAGGGAGAAGTATGCGTGATAATCAGGACCATGTTTGTGCTTACATCCCAAATAACACAGCTCCGGACGAATCAGTGCCCGAAGCCTCAGCTGGTTTGACCACCCTGGCTCACGGGTTGGCAGAAACTCTGGGGTGGATACTTCTCTGACTGATTGGGTTTTGATAATTCGTTTGTAAAATGGAAAAATGTTATGATCACTGTGTTATGGGCTACATTCACCTGTGTGACTGTGTTAGTTTTGTACGGACGTGGTTGATTGCGTGTATGTATGAAAGTTATTATTTCCAGGACCCTGGAGTAATCTATGACAATAGATGATGCGGTGTGGGACGATTCCAGGTTCTGACCCGTGGAGGACTGAATGCCTGACTACAGGACAAGTGGACAAATCTGGATCTTTCATCATTGGGGAATTTATGTTTGATGAGACTAGTGTTGAGGATAGAATTAGATTGTACTTTGTTTCAATATTAGACTGTTTTTTAATAAAGATTGTAACGAAAATCCTGAAAGAAGGGTTATGATTCTGATGTAGGTTTAAAAACAGTTGGAGTTAAGGTTAGTTTGATTAATGATGGGTGAACAGTCGGATAAACATTTATAATAATGTTGGTTATGTGTCTATTGATATGATAATCTGATAAACCTTTATAATAAGGTTAGTTATTAGTAGGTTAATATTTTTATTTTTTATGTTTAATAAAACTAGATGTAGAATTGAATGTATAATATTTAATCAAAGGGAGGATTGTTGGAGGAAATTATAGTTGAAATGATTAATAATGTATACATTTCAATTAGAACCATTTATTCTAATACTATTATGTTATGGTATGAAATGTATGGGTTCTTGGTTAAGCTGTTACTGAAAATGTAAGTAAAACAAATTAATTGTCTGTACCTTGCGGGAGGTTTAAGGGAGAGGGATGATATATCTTTTCTGACAGATAAGAATGGTCCTTGATATTCCAGTAGTGGAGGAGAAGATATCTTTTAGACAGATTGGAATGTTTGGTTTATGAGGGGAGTAGAAGAAATCTCCAGACCTGAAAACACTGCGCTATTGTGTGGATCGGAGAGAGTGTGAGAAACTGATAATGTCATTTTATGTTCTCTCTTTAAAATGTAAGGTTCTTTGTATTTTTGGTTAGTACTCTCTTAAATTAAACGCTGTTACCTGGCTTTTAAGACTGGTCTCGATCTACTTCATGCATAATTAATGAACTTACAACTCATTAATGAAGAAGAAAGAGTGCGAATTTGGTTTTGGCTACAAAACATATAGGAATTTAGAATTCCACTAACAGTCAGGGAAGTGACCAAGAACCTGATTGTCACTCTGGAGCTCCAGAGTTCCTATGTGGAGATGGGAGAACCTTCCAGAAGAACAATCATCTCTGAAGCACTCCACTAATCAGGCTTTTTATGGTAGAGTGGCCAGACGGAAGCCACTCCTCAGTAAAGGCACGCTTGGAGTTTGCCAAAAGGCACCTAAAGGACTCTCAGACCATAAGAAACAAGATTCTCTGGTCTGATGAAACCAAGACTGAACGCTTTGGCCTGAATGCCAAGCGTCACGTCTGGAGGAAACCTGGCACCATCCCGCTGTTTTTCAGCGGCAGGGACTGGAAGTGTAGTCGGGGTTGTGGGAAAGATGAGCAGAGCAAAGTACAGAGAGATCCGTGACAAAACCTGCTCCAGAGCACTCAGAACCTCAGACTGGGGCGAAGATTCACCTTCCAACAGGACAACAACCCTAAACACACATGAATGGCTTAAGGATAAGTTTCTGAATGTCCTTGAGTGGCCCAGCCAGAGCCCGGACTTGAACCCGATCGAACATCTGTGGAGAAACTTGAAAATAGCTGTGCAGCGACGCTCCCCATCCAATCTGACAGAGCTTGAGAGGATCTGCAGAGAATAATGGGAGAAACTCCCTAAATATTGGTGTGCCAAGCTTGGAGTGTCATTCTCAAGAAGACTCAAGGCTGTAGTCACCGCCAGAGGTGCTTCAACAAAGTACTGAGTAAAAGGTCTGAATACTTATGTAAATGTGATATTTCAGTTTTTGCTTCGTCATTATGGGGTAGTGTGATGTCATTATGGGGTATTGTGATGTCAGTATGGGGTAGTGTGTGTAGATTGATGAGTTTTAAAAAAAATCTATGTTAGAATAAGGCTGTAAAGTAACAAAATGTGGAAAAAGTCAAGGGGTCTGAATAATTTCCCTAATGCCCTTTATGTGTCTGTAACTTGTCAAGCTGGGAGAGATTCTAGACGGTCATGTACTGTGTGTTTCATCACTCCAGCTTGTGTCTGTAACTTGTCAAGCTGGGAGAGATTCTAGACGGTCATGTACTGTGTGTTTCATCACTCCAGCCTGTGTCTGTAACTTGTCAAGCTGGGAGAGATTCTAGACGGTCATGTACTGTGTGTTTCATCACTCCAGCCTGTGTCTGTAGCTTGTCAAGCTGGGAGAGATTCTAGACGGTCATGTACTGTGTGTTTCATCACTCCAGCTTGTGTCTGTAGCTTGTCAAGCTGGGAGAGATTCTAGACGGTCATGTACTGTGTGTTTCATCACTCCAGCTTGTGTCTGTAGCTTGTCAAGCTGGGAGAGATTCTAAACGGTCATGTACTGTGTGTTTCATCACTCCAGCTTGTGTCTGTAACAAGCTGGGAGAGATTCTAGACGGTCATGTACTGTGTGTTTCATCACTCCAGCTTGTGTCTGTAGCTTGTCAAGCTGGGAGAGATTCTAGACGGTCATGTACTGTGTGTTTCATCACTCCAGCTTGTGTCTGTAGCTTGTCAAGCTGGGAGAGATTCTAGACGGTCATGTACTGTGTGTTTCATCACTCCAGCCTGTGTCTGTAACTTGTCAAGCTGGGAGAGATTCTAGACGGTCATGTACTGTGTGTTTCATCACTCCAGCTTGTGTCTGTAACTTGTCAAGCTGGGAGAGATTCTAGACGGTCATGTACTGTGTGTTTCATCACTCCAGCTTGTGTCTGTAACAAGCTGGGAGAGATTCTAGATGGTCATGTACTGTGTGTTTCATCACTCCAGCTTGTGTCTGTAACAAGCTGGGAGAGATTCTAGATGGTCATGTACTGTGTGTTCCATCACTCCAGCTTGTGTCTGTAACAAGCTGGGAGAGATTCTAGATGGTCATGTACTGTGTGTTCCATCACTCCAGCTTGTGTCTGTAACAAGCTGGGAGAGATTCTAGATGGTCATGTACTGTGTGTTTCATCACTCCAGCTTGTGTCTGTAACAAGCTGGGAGAGATTCTAGATGGTCATGTACTGTGTGTTCCATCACTCCAGCTTGTGTCTGTAACAAGCTGGGAGAGATTCTAGACGGTCATGTACTGTGTGTTTCATCACTCCAGCTTGTGTCTGTAGCTTGTCAAGCTGGGAGAGATTCTAGACGGTCATGTACTGTGTGTTTCATCACTCCAGCTTGTGTCTGTAACTTGTCAAGCTGGGAGAGATTCTAGACGGTCATGTACTGTGTGTTTCATCACTCCAGCTTGTGTCTGTAGCTTGTCAAGCTGGGAGAGATTCTAGACGGTCATGTACTGTGTGTTTCATCACTCCAGCTTGTGTCTGTAACTTGTCAAGCTGGGAGAGATTCTAGACGGTCATGTACTGTGTGTTTCATCACTCCAGCTTGTGTCTGTAGCTTGTCAAGCTGGGAGAGATTCTAGACGGTCATGTACTGTGTGTTTCATCACTCCAGCTTGTGTCTGTAGCTTGTCAAGCTGGGAGAGATTCTAGATGGTCATGTACTGTGTGTTTCATCACTCCAGCTTGTGTCTGTAACAAGCTGGGAGAGATTCTAGACGGTCATGTACTGTGTGTTTCATCACTCCAGCTTGTGTCTGTAACAAGCTGGGAGAGATTCTAGATGGTCATGTACTGTGTGTTTCATCACTCCAGCTTGTGTCTGTAGCTTGTCAAGCTGGGAGAGATTCTAGACGGTCATGTACTGTGTGTTTCATCACTCCAGCTTGTGTCTGTAACTTGTCAAGCTGGGAGAGATTCTAGACGGTCATGTACTGTGTGTTTCATCACTCCAGCTTGTGTCTGTAGCTTGTCAAGCTGGGAGAGATTCTAGATGGTCATGTACTGTGTGTTTCATCACTCCAGCTTGTGTCTGTAACTTGTCAAGCTGGGAGAGATTCTAGACGGTCATGTACTGTGTGTTCCATCACTCCAGCTTGTGTCTGTAACTTGTCAAGCTGGGAGAGATTCTAGATGGTCATGTACTGTGTGTTTCATCACTCCAGCTTGTGTCTGTAGCTTGTCAAGCTGGGAGAGATTCTAGACGGTCATGTACTGTGTGTTTCATCACTCCAGCTTGTGTCTGTAACAAGCTGGGAGAGATTCTAGATGGTCATGTACTGTGTGTTTCATCACTCCAGCTTGTGTCTGTAACTTGTCAAGCTGGGAGAGATTCTAGATGGTCATGTACTGTGTGTTTCATCACTCCAGCTTGTGTCTGTAACTTGTCAAGCTGGGAGAGATCTAGACAGTCATGTACTGTGTGTTCATCACTCCAGCTTGTGTCTGTAGCTTGTCAAGCTGGGAGAGATTCTAGATGGTCATGTACTGTGTGTTTCACATCACTCCAGCTTGTGTCTGTAACTTGTCAAGCTGGGAGAGATTCTGGAGTGGCATGTACTGTGTGTTTCATCACTCCAGCATGTCTGTAACTTGTCAAGCTGGGAGAGATTCTAGACGGTCATGTACTGTGTGTTTCATCACCCAGCTTGGGTCTGTAGTTGTCAAGCTGGGAGAGATTCTAGACGGTCATGTACTGTGTGTTTCATCACCCAGCTTGTGCCTGTAACTTGTCAAGCTGGGAGAGATTCTAGATGGTCATGTACTAGACGGTCATGTGTTTCATCACTCCAGCTTGTGTCTGTAGCTTGTCAAGCTGGGAGAGATTCTAGACGGTCATGTACTGTGTGTTTCATCACCTCCAGCTTGTTTCTGTTTTGTCAAATTCAAGGTGTTTAATTGTCCTCAGGCTCCTATCTTGTGCTTACAGGCAAAGGTGCACCAATATTACAAAACACCCTGAGAAATGAAATACACTGTTGGATGGATCTTATTGACCATAGTTTCCTATTCTAGAGTTACCCTCACCAGACTGTATCACAACCGGCTGTGATTGGGAGTTCCAGGACTTTGGCCCAGCGTCGTCCGGGATTGGCCGGTATCTAGAGGTTACCCTCACCAGACTGTATCACAACCGGCTGTGATTGGGAGTTCCATAGGACTTTGGCCCAGCGTCGTCGGGATTGGCCGGTATCTAGGGTTACCCTCACCAGGACTGTCTCACAACCGGCTGTGATTGGGAGTTCCATAGGACTTTGGCGCCTCCGGGATTGGGATGGGTATTTAGAGGTTACCCTCACCAGACTGTATCACAAACCGAGCTGTGATTGGGAGTTCCATAGGACTTGGGGCCCCAGCGTCTCGGGATTGGCCGGGTATCTAGAGGTTACCCTCACCAGACTGTATCACAACCGGCTGTGATTGGGAGTTCCATAGGACTTTGGCCTAGCCATTCCCGATTGGCGGTATCTAGAAGGTTACCCTCACCAGACTGTATCACAACCGGCTGTGATTGGGGGAGTTCCATAGGACTTTGGCCCAGTGTCGTCCGGGAGTTGGCTGGTATCCTAGAGTGTTACCCTCACCAGACTGTATCACAACCGGCTGCATTGGGAGTTCCATAGGACTTTGGCCCAGCGTCAGTCCGGGGATTGGCTGGTATCTAGAGGTTACCCTCACCAGACGCTGTATCACAACCGGCTGTGATTGGGAGTTCCATAGGACTTTGGCCCAGCGTCGTCCGAGTTGGCTGGTATCTAGAGGTTACCCTCACCAGACTGTATCACAACCGGCTGTGATTGGGAGTTCCATAGGACTTTGGCCCAGCGTCGTCCGGGTTTGGCCGGTATCGAGAGGTTACTCTCACCACTTACAGTAAACATTGTTATACACTGCCAAGGGTTGTTGTGGCAGTCCCTGCCTCTGACTGACTTAGTCTC
>NC_068427.1:47211890-47266143 GCF_023373465.1 Oncorhynchus keta | reverse complement strand
AGTCTCACCGAGCTGTATCACAACCGGCCGTGATTTGGAGTCCCACAGGGCGGTGCACAATTGGACCAGCGTTGCTAGGTTTGGCCGGTATAGGCCGTCATTGTAAATAAGAATTTGTCCTTAAGAGGTTGCCAAGTTAAATAAAGTTTTTTTTTTTTATACACTTGTATATATTGTTATACACTGCCAAGGGTTGTTGTGGCAGTCCCTGCCTCTGACTGACTTACTGGAAACTTTCGTGTTGCATTAAACATTCTGTATGGTGACTAATAGGATGCACGAGTCTGTTGTTACCCTCATTACGCAAGCCTGCAAATGATATGTATCCCCATTATAACTAATGAGAAGTGCTGTAATCAGAGCCTGATGGGACAGATGGCTCTCCCTGTGATTGTTAACTACTGTGTTTACAATAACTGAAAATACTACAGACAGCTGTCAATAACAGCCTGTTTAATTTGCATGGAAATACCTATTTTTTAGATAAGTGTGTATGTTACACACATTCAGTCTCCAGTTCCCTGTCAATGTCAGACAAACAACATCAGACAGGCACATTGGACTGACCGCGAGACACTTGATATTACTATTGGGCTTTTGCACCGCAATAATACAAAGCACCAATACTTGTGTCTGTGCAGATTGCTTCATATCCAATCTCATGTAATATTCTAACATTCTGTTCTAACAGATTGGACACCTTTCTCTGTGACTTATTAGAAGTGGGTTTAAGCAGCCTCATTCCTAAACAACAAAGGCTAAGTGGAAGAACATCGCCACGAGTCCCAATTACACATAACGATGGGACCTGGATGGAAGAGGATGGAGGAGGATGGAGGAACACGTTGCAGAATGTGCAGCAGTTCATTTGTCACGCGAGAAAGTCCATAGCATCATTTATCACTGTCGTCATATCCTGTGCTACTCCTCCCAGAGCTCTGAGACAAGGCCTCCCAGATCATCATGCATGTTGATGGTATGTTATTAGTGTTGAACAGCCAGAAAAAGGAAAGCACATTTACAAGGCTTTTGGGTTTGTCTGTTTCCTAACCCAACTTGTCTCTGTCGTCAGTAAGGTAATGCCTTCTACTGCACTGTTTTACTCATGGGTTTCTCCAGAGCCCTACCCACAAAGATATCCTCTCATCTTTGGATAATTTTCTCGGTTTTCCAGTCAATGTCGGCTTTGAAACCCAACTGGTCTTTTTGTATTATATGTCCAGAGGCAGGGGGAGAGCTCCGTGTGAGATGTGGGGGTGCTGTATGAGTGTTTTGCAGGTTAGCCTGTTGAGTGTAGGGGGCAGTATTTTGATGTTTGGATGAAAAACGTACCCAAATGAAACGGCCTATTTCTCAAGTCCAGAATCTAGAATATGCATTTAATTGTCAGATTAGGATAGAAAACACTCTAAAGTTTCCAAAAACTGTCAAAATATTGTCTGTGAGTAAACAGAACTGATATTGCAGAAGGAAACCTGAGGAAAATCCAACAAGGAAGTGCCTAAGAGAAACAAATCTCCCTGTTCCATTGCATGCCTTCCCTCCATTTAAAGGGATATCAACCTGATTCCTTTCTCTATGGCTTCCACATGGGGTGAACAGTCTTTAGACATAGTTTCAGGCTTTTATTCTGAAAAATGAGTGAGAATGATCACATCGCGTCAGTGAATGGCTGGGTGCCAGTAGAGTTTTTCATGCGCAACAGCTTGGAGCAGACATTTTCTCTCTCTCTCCTATTGAAAAAGCTACTGTCCGGTTGAAATATTATTGATTATTTATTGTGAAAACAACCTGAGGATTGATTATAAAAACATTTGACATGTTTCTACGAACTTTACAGATACTATTTGGAATTTTCATCTGCCCGTCATGAACTGCACAAGCCTGTGGATTTCTGAACACAATGCGCCAACCAAATGGAGGTTTTTGGATATAAAAATAATCTTTATCGAACAAAAGGAACATTTATTGTGTAACTGGGAGTCTCATGAGTGCAAACATCCGAAGATCATCAGAGGTAAGCGATTCATTTTATTGCTTTTCTGACTTTCGTGACCAATCTACTTTGCTGCAAGCTATTTGTAATGTTTTGTTTGCTGAGAGATGTCCTAACATAAACACTTGTATAGCTTTTGCTGTAAAGCTTTTGAAATCTGACACGCCAGGTGGATTAACAACAAGCTAAGCTGTGTTTTGCTATATTGTACTTGTTTTGCTATATTGCACTAAATATTTTTTGTAATTTAATTTGAATTTGGCACTCTGCAATTCAGCGGATGTTGACGAAAATGATCCCCGCTAACGGGATAGGTGTGCCAGGAGACTGTGTTCAGTGGCTTTCTCTAGTCCATGTCTGATCTGCAGTGTTTGATCTGCAGTGAGTTCCTGAGACAGCATGAGCAGCAGCTATTGCTGTCATTTTCAAGTCCGTATGCTACTCATGATCCCTCATTCGGTGCTAATGGAACAGCCCCGCTCTGAGGCGGAGATAGTCTCTCTGGTGCTTCAAGGGAATCCTCCAGTTTAGCTCTCTATTCTTTTGGCTGGATGAGATTTGGCCAGACAGAAAAGTGCAGGTGTCGTACTGTCTTGGAGTAATTTTGGTCTGTTCCTTTGCATTGGTGTCTGATCTGTCTCTTTTCAGAATGCTGCTGACTCTGTAGAATTTCCTTGTTGGTTTTTAAGACTCAGAGTTCATGGTAGAAGGTGATATAGAGTGATATAGGAGTGAGTATCTCTACATTACCTCTACAGTACCTCTACAGTATGTATACATTATCTCAACAGTATATCTACAGTAATTCTACAGTACATATACATTATATCTACAGTACCTATATACAGTATCTCTATATATCTACAGTACTCTACAGTACCTCTATATCTCTACAGTACCTCTACAGTATCTCTATATCTCTACAGTACCTCTATGATATATCTACAGTACCTCTACAGTACATATACAGTGTATCTACAGTATATATACAATACATACAGTATATTTATTTATTTAATTTTTTATTTAACCTTTATTTAACTAGGTAGGCTAGTTGAGAACAAGTTCTCATTTACAACTCTCACGACCTGGCCAAGATAAAGCATAGCAGTGTGAACAGACAACAACACAGAGTTACACATGGAGTAAACAATAAACAAGTGAATAACACAGTAGAAAAAAATTAAACAATTGTCTTTATACATTGTGTGCAAAAGGCATGAGGAGGTAGGCGAATAGTACAATTTAGCAGATTAACACTGGAGTGATAAATGATGAGATGGTCAGGGTGCAGGTAGAGATACTGGTGTGAAAAAGAGCAGAAAAGCAAAATAAATGAAAACAGTATGGGGATGAGGTAGGTAAATTGGTGGGCTATTTACCGATGGACTATGTACAGCTGCAGCGACAGGTTAGCTACTCAGATAGCAGATGTTTAAAGTTGGTGAGGAGATAAAGTCTCCAACTTCAGCGACGTACCAATTCGTTCAGTCACAGGCATCAGAGAACTGGAAGGGCGGCAAATGAGGGTGTTGGCTTTAGGGATGATCAGTGAGATACACCTGCTGGAGTGCTACGTGTGGGTGTTGCATCATGACCAGTGAACTGAGATAAGGCGGAGCTTTACCTAGCATGGACTTGTAGATGACCTGAGCAAGGGGGTCTGGCGACGAATATGTAGCGAGACCAGCCGAGCTAGAGCATACAGGTCGCAGTGGTGGGTGGTGGTATGAGTGCTTTACTAACAAACGGATGGCACTGTGATAAACTGCATTCAGTTTGCTGAGTAGAGTATTGAAAGCTATTTTGTAGATGACATCGCGAAGTGGAGGATCGGTAGGATAGTCCGTTTACTAGGTAAGTTTGGAGGCGTGCGTGAAGGAGGCTTTGTTGCGGAATAGAAAGCCGACTCTAGATTTGATTTTAGATTGGAGATATGAGTCTGGAAGGAGAGTTTACAGTCTAGCCAGACACCTAGGTACTTATAGATGTCCACATATTCTAGTCAGAACCATTTCATATCTACAGTATCTCTATATATATACAGTACATATACAGTATATCTACAGTACTCTACATTATCTCTCTACAGTATATCTTACAGTACCCTCTACAGTATCGCTATATATCTACAGTATCTCTACAGTATATCTACATATCTACAGTATCTCTATATATCTACAGTATCTCTACAGTGCCTATACATTACCTCTACAGTATCTCTGCAGTATCTCTACAGTACCTCTACAGTACCTATACATTATCTCTACAGCATCTCTACAGTATCTCTACAGTACATAAACATTATATCTACAGTATCTGTACAGTACCTATACATTATCTCTACAGTACCTATACATTATCTCTACAGTATCTCTATATATCTACAGTACCTCTACAGTATATCTACAATATCTCTATATCTCTACAGTACCTCTACAGTATCTCTATCTGTTTAGTACCTCTACAGTATCTCTACAGTACCTATACAGTACTTCTACATTATATCTACAGTATATCTACAGTATCTATACAGTACATATACAGTACTTCTACATTATATCTACAGAATCTCTACAGTACCTCTACAGTATCTCTACAGTACCTATACATTATCTCTACAGTACCTAAAAAAGTATCTCTACGGTACCTAAAAAGTATCTCTACAGTACCTATACAGTACTTCTACATTATATCTACAGTATATCTACAGTATCTATACAGTACCTACAATATTTCTTCATTATATCTACAGTATCTCTACAGTACCTCTACAGTATCTCTATCTGTTTAGTACCTCTACAGTATCTCTACAGTACCTATACAGTACTTCTACATTATATCTACAGTATATCTACAGTATCTATACAGTACATATACAGTACTTCTACATTATATCTACAGAATCTCTACAGTACCTCTACAGTATCTCTACAGTACCTAAAAAGTATCTCTACGGTACCTAAAAGTATCTCTACAGTACCTATACAGTACTTCTACATTATATCTACAGTATATCTACAGTATCTATACAGTACCTACAATATTTCTTCATTATATCTACAGTATCTCTACAGTACCTCTACAGTATCTCTATATATCTACAGTATCTCTACAGTATATCTACAGTACCTAAACAGTACCTCTACAGTATATCTCCAGTATCTCTCTATAAATACAGTACCGCTGCATTATCTCTCCAGTATATCTACAGTACATCTACAGTATATCTAAAATACCTAAATAGTACCTCTACAGTATCTCTATATAAACACAGTACCTCTACAGTATCTCTACAGTTTCTCTATATATCTACAGTACATCTACAGTAACTCTATAGTATCTCTCTCACTTACTCTACATACTGTTTCTACAGTACAGCAATGCAATGATCTCTGGTTCTGTTTCTACAGTGCAGTAATGCAATGTTCTCTGGTTCTGATTATAGGAATCACTGCACCGTTCTCTCTCTCCTGCAACTGTAACAATGACCCAAAATAATAGGGGCATGTTGAGATGTATCTTATCAGTCTGGTCAGAGAAAAACACGTAGATCATCTTACAGCACGAGCTCTTTTCATTTTATTGCTCTTGACTGTTTGTTTGAATACTTTTTGGATCTCTACTGGATTATGTCTGTCTCGTGCAGGATGTCACTGGCTGGTCTCTCATCTTGCAACTCTCAAATACTATGTCACTGGCAGGTCTCTCATATTGCAACTCTCAAATACTATGTCACTGGCAGGTCTCTTGTCCTGCAACTCTCAAATACTATGTCACTGGCAGGTCTCTTGTCCTGCAACTCTCAAATACTATGTCACTGGCAGGTCTCTCATATTGCAACTCTCAAATACTATGTCACTGGCAGGTCTCTTGTCCTGCAACTCTCAAATACTATGTCACTGGCAGGTCTCTTGTCCTGCAACTCTCAAATACTATGTCACTGGCAGGTCTCTTGTCCTGCAACTCTCAAATACTATGTCACTGGCAGGTCTCTCATATTGCAACTCTCAAATACTATGTCACTGGCAGGTCTCTCGTCCTGCAACTCGCAAATACTATGTCACTGGCAGGTTTTTTAAAATATTTTTTTAATTAAAATGTTATTTAAATTATGCAATTCAGTTAAGAACAAATTCGTATTTACAATGACGGCCTATCCCGGATGACGCTGGGACAATTGTGCGCCGCCCTATGGGACTCCCAATCACGACCTGATGTGATGCAGCCTGTATGTCACTGGCAGGTCTCTCATCCTGCAACTCTCAAATACTATGTCACAACTAATTGCTGTTCTATGGAGTGTCTGTGTGTTGTATGATGTCA
The DNA here is from genome assembly GCF_023373465.1 of Oncorhynchus keta. Lineage (NCBI taxonomy): Eukaryota > Metazoa > Chordata > Actinopteri > Salmoniformes > Salmonidae > Oncorhynchus > Oncorhynchus keta. The sequence goes on along the minus strand of NC_068427.1, from coordinate 47,259,821 downwards.
CTACCAGGCTTTTGAGTGTCTGTGAGTTGTCGGATGTCGCTACCAGGCTTTTGAGTGTCTGTGAGTTGTCGGATGTCGCTACCAGGCTTTTGAGTGTCTGTGTGTTGTCGGATGTCACTACCAGGCTTTTGAGTGTCTGTGTGTTGTCGGATGTCACTACCAGGCTTGTCATCCTCACAGACTTCCCTTAGTCATCAGTATTCAAATGATTCAGCACCACAACGATGCCCTAATAGTTCGTTTTTTGTTGAGATGGAGAGATTGATGAGACGCTCATATCGTCCTTAACCACCAACTAATTAACTAATTAGGACGTCCAAATGAAGACTTGCTCTTGATAATGAAGTGTTATTTTGGCATGGGTTAACAGCTCTTAAATTACAATCCAATAACTGCTTGACTCAGACTTCGGGTTTCAGGATCCATGTTCCTCTGCAGAAAATGTCACTTTTTTAACTGTATATACGTTCAAATATTATTGTTATTCACAGGTTTACTAAGGCAGGTATGATATGATCAAAGTAGAGGATATGACATTGCTTAAATACAACAGTATGACATTCATCATCAAAGTAATGCATCTCTTTAATATATTCCCTATTCGTCCGGTATTGACTGTCCCTGTGCCCTCTCGCTCCACCCATGATTGTACAGTACATTAATTAATGAGGTGTCTCCAGCCCTCCGCCCCTGTCCTTACACACACTCCTCTTTGGCTGACTTTGAACCTACGGTCCTGGGGTGAAAGGTCACGAAGCCTTGTTGCTGCTCATATTCCATCATCTGTATTATAATTAAGCAATAAGGCCCGGGAGGGGTGTGGCTTAAGGCCCAGATGGGTGTGGCTTAAGGCCCCAAGGGGTGTGGCTTAAGGCCCAGGGGTGTGTGGCTTAAGACCCCGAGGGGTGTGGCTTAAGGCCCAGAGGGGTGTGGCATATGGCCCCGAGGGGTGTGGCATATGGCCCATAGGGGTGTGGCTTAAGGCCCAGAGGGGTGTGGCATATGGCCAATATACCACGGCTATGGGCTGTTCTTTGGCAAGACGCAACACCGCCTGTTTCGTGCTTCAATCTCAGCTTGTTTTCAGTGCTTTGACACTAACATGCGAGGGTGTAATCCCACATGGCTATATCTTAATGGTTATTAAAAAATAATTTTAATTAAAGGATAAACCTGTTATTGAACATAACGTATAATCACTGAAAGATTACCAGGGAAATGAATATGGCCTGAACAATCAGTCTGACAATTACAGTTTAAGTTCTGGACCGAGATCAGAGTGATGCTCTAGTGATGTGATACAGTTGTTTATATGGAGATGTTACAGGGTTGCAGAAAATATTAGTTTGCGCTTTACTGCAGAGTGCCTGCATGTGTACCTCGGGGTGGCTGTGAAAACATGGCGTTCCAGTGGATGCAGCTGCCACAGCTGTTGCTGTCTGAGCCTGGTGTGTGACTGCTTCATCAGTGCTGCTGCCCGATTTCCAAACAGGCGCATTTGCATTCATCAAACACAGTTATCAATAAACAGGGCTGCAACAATTAGTGATCTCTGAGGGGGAACAAAACAAGCAAGCCAAGAAAATTAAAGTCCTCCGTACACGTTAATTACCGATGTCGTTAATCAAATAAAATGCCTTCATATATTTTAATTAAAGTTGTATTCTCTTCGAATGTTTGGGGAATCTGTTAAAGCATTTTTTTCTTCATTAATGGAAACAGTTGGGTTTGGGAAATGGTGATGGTAGCTGCTGATGGCCAGTCACGGTGGGGCACGTCATGTTTGTAATTGCATTTTGTCACCTACAGAGGGGTTAAGAATCTTTGTTAAAATATCACAGTAACAATTATTGTAGAGCAAATTTCCAAGAAGGCAATATTTAAATTGTCAGGAAAGATTACTAAGAACGGGAGCAAAGGAAATGTACCATGCAGACATTCATCACGGCCAGAGCTGCTACCAACAAAATATAAGGAGTTTCCCTAAAATGTCAGTATTGTTAGTTTTGATTATTCAAACTATATGGTGATGAAGACAGGTGAGGGATAATATGGGACCATATCTGACTTTTCACCTGTTCTAATGACGATATTAATTATGTCAATCAAATCTACCCATGAACATCGAAGTGTTTTACACTTAGTCTTTTAAAGAACCGATCTCAGTCCTCTTTAAAAGTGCTCTTTGTGTTTACGTTTGCCCTTGACTTTAAATGAGGACTCAACTTTTTCGCCAGTTCACTTCACCTATTTTATCGTCCTAGTTCTCTTTGCATTCACGTTGTTTAGAAAGGAACTAAGATCTTTTTCAACATTCATTCAATGCACTCTGGGTTTTTACAGAGTGCAGGACAAAGCCATTCCATCAGAACGTCAGGCTAGATAGATCTACTTACATTTTGGAAGCTGATAGATTGCATTTAATTTGAATATTTTAAATAATTATAATCAGAAGACACAGTTAACATGTAAATATAATTGGTAGCAGAATAAATAGTAGAATAATAACTGCAGATTACAGAATGCTGTAATTGAAAATTGTCCACCCAATGTAGGCTACTGGCCGTTGTGATTCTCATCAAATATGTTGTTGTCTTTTCACACTATTCAAACCCACAATCAAATAAACAGCTTATGAAGCTCTCTTAGCCTATACAGTAGATCACATATTGCAATCAAATAATCTGAACTAAAATCTCCACACATACACTGCACGACCAAAAGTATGTGGACACCTGCTTGTCGAACATCACATTCCAAAATCATGGGCATTAATATGGAGTTGGTCCCCCTTTGCTGCTACAAGAGCCTCCACTCTTCTGGGAAGGTTGTCCACTAGATGTTGGAACGTTGCTGTGGGGACTTGCTTCCTTTCAGCCACAAGAGCATTAGTGAGGTCAGGTACTGATGTTTGGCGATCAGGCCTGGCTCGCAGTCGGCGTTCCAATTCATCACAAAGGTGATCGATGGGGTTAAGGTTAGGGCTCTGTGCAGGCCAGTCAAGTTCTCACACCAATCTCAATAAAGCGAGGTCCATACATAAATGCTTTGTGCGCGGGGGAATTGTCATGCCGAAACAGGAAAGGTTCTTCCCCAAATTGTTGCCACAAAGTTGGGAACACAGAATCGTCTACAATGTCATTGTATGCATTAGACATAAATTCAAAGGAACTAAGGGGCCTTGTCCTAACCATGAAAAACAGCCCCAGACCCCTTTTTCTTCCTAATTTCGTGAAATCGAATTGGTAGTTACAGTCTAGTCCCATCGCTGCAACTCCCCTACGGACTCGGGAGAGGGGAAGGTCTAGAGCCATGCATCCTCCGAAACACGACCCTGCTGTGCCACTCTGCAGGCCCAGTAATGCCATTCTACTGATAATGTTTCTCTCTGTAGATTGCATGGCTGTGTGCTCGATTTTAAACACATGTCAGCAATAGGTGTGGCTGAAATAGCCAAATTCACTCATTTGAAGGGGCTGTCCACATACTTTTGCACATACGGTGTATATTCCATCATTGTGGATGCAACTGGTTGAGGGTAATTGACTACCTCTTTGTGTGTGTTTGGCGTAAGCTTAATCATGATGTCAGCTCCCTAATAAAAGGTTATTAAAGGGTAAAAAAACAATGGATTTGGAAATGGCCTTTTACATTGTAGAACCAGTTTATTGGTTGTGATTTCCAATTGGGTAATTTTATGGTCCTGGGAGGAGCCAAGTGCTTACATATGAAGTCAGAAGTTACAATACACTTAAGTTGGAGTCATTTAAACTTGTTTTTCAACCACTCCACACATTTCTTGTTAACAAACTATAGTTTTGGCATGTCGGTTAGGACATCTACTTTCTGCATGAGACAAGTAATTTTTACAACAATTGTTTACAGACAGATTATTTCACTTATAATCACTGTATCACAATTCCAGTGTGTCAGAAGTTTACAAACACTGAGTTGACTGTGCCTTTAAACAGCTTGGAAAATTCCAGAAAATGATGTCATGGCTTTAGAAGTTTCTGATAGGTGAATTGACATAATTTGAGTCAATTGGAGGTGTACCTGTGGATGTATTTCAAGGCCTACCTTCAAACTCAGTCCCTCTTTGCTTGACATAATGGGAAAATCAAAAGAAATCAGCCAAGAAAATAATTGTAGACCTCCACAAGTCTGGTTCATCCTTGGGAGCAATTTCCGAACACATGAAGGTACCACGTTCATCGTACAAGCAAAAGTACACAAGTATTAACACCATGAGACCACGCAGCCATAAGTCCGCTCAGGAAGGAGATGAGTTCTGTCTCCTGGAGATGAATGTACTTTGGTGCAGAAGTGCAAATCAATCCCAGAACAACAGCAAAGGACCTTGTGAAGATGCTGAAGGAAAACAGGTACAAACGCAGTTGTAAATGAGAACTTGTTCTCAACTAGCCTACCTGGTTAAATAAAGGTGAAATAAAAATAAAATTTAAATAAAGTATCTATATTCACAGTAAAACTAGTCTTATATCGACATAACCTGAAAGGCTGCTCAGCGAGGAAGAAGCCACTGCTCCAAAACCGCGATAAGAAAGGCAGACTACGGTTTGCAAACTGCACATGGGGACGAAGTACTTTTTGGAGAAATGCTACCAAATATTAATTGAGTGTATGTAAACTTCTGACCCACTGGGAATCTGATGAAAGAAATGAAAGCTGAAATAAATCATTCTCTCTACTATTATTCTGACATTTCACATTCTTAAAATAAAGTGGTGATCCTAACTGACCCAAGACAGGGAATTCTTACTAGGATTAAATGTCAGATATTGTGAAAAACTGAGTTTAAATGTATTTGGCTAAGGTGTGTGTAAACTTCCGACTTCAACTGTAAACATGCAGCCTGGATGACAGATGACAAAAACGCTGAAATCAGATCTTTAACAAGAGATCTCGTTATCAACCAGGTCCCCATATATAATTTATTAACCAGGTCACCATAGATAATTGTCACTTGAGCTTCACATTTTAAATCTGTCCAGGGTTATTCCTCACCAGAACAAGCATGCTGTCAGAGCTGTAATAAGGCCCTGGAACTGACGAATCAAGATGAAGCCACAGCTTGGGAGTGGAGGAGAAAAAATGGGGACACATTTCATAGCGCGTCGATTCAGTATTCAGAATATTAATTTGCCATTATTTCTGATAGGAGAATCTATCCATAGTAAGATGATGGTGGACAGCCTGCAACCCCACAGCATCATGAGTGATTTGAGCATCTCAATGAAAATATATACTGTTTGTCAGGTCTCACCATCAAGGTAATATGAGAAATTCAGAAATGCTGCCATACCAGCAAAAGATGCCATTTCCCTTTTAAAGATAAGATATGATAATACCTTTTCCTGTTCTCTGTTCCCGCACACTGACTCTGTACCGGTAACACTTTTTATATATATTTTTTTACTTTAGTTTATTTGGTAAATATTTTCTTAACCAACAGTGCAGTTCAAGAAGAGTTAAGAAAATATTTACCAAATAAACTAAAGTAAAAAATAATAAATAGTAACACAATAAAATAACAATAACGAGGCTATATAGAGGGGGTACCGGTACTGAGTCAATGTGCGGGGTTACAAGTGATATCTGATCTTAAAAACTTCCAGAGAATCAGAAAGGTAATATCATATCTTATCTTGAAAACATTCAAAGAATTGGAAAAGGTATTATCAAATCAAATCAAACTTTATTAGTTCACATGCCGAACACAACAAGTGTAAACTTGTGAAATGCTTACTCACAAGCCCTTAACCAAGAAGAGTTAAGGGCTTGTAAAGTAAGCACTTCACGGAAAGGTCTACACTTGTTGTATTCGGCGCATGTCACAAATAAAGTTTGATTTGATAATACCTATTCCTATTCTCTGTAAGTTATCAAGATAAGTTATGATAACACCTGCATCATAAATAATGTATATGAGTAAACATGTTTGTTCCATTTGAGAAGTTTATACATCATTTATGGGATTATTTTTTCTTGAACTCAGTTTGGTTTTAAAGCATCTCCATCATCATACTTGCCTGAAGCATCTCCACCATCATACTTGCCTGAAGCATCTCCATCCTCATACTTGCCTAAAGCATCTTCGTCATCATACTTTCCTGAAGCATCTTCACCATTATACTTGCCTAAAGCATCTTCACCATTATACTTGCCTAAAGCATCTTCACCATTATACTTGCCTGAAGCATCTTCACCATTATACTTGCCTGAAACATCTTCATCATCATACTTACCTGAAGAATCTCATCCTCATACTTGCCTAAAGCATCTCCATCGTCATACTTGTCTGTATTATCTGCATTTCCTTACACATTAATCATTTCAACAGTGCAAAAGGAGATTTGCTGCTCTTTATTCATATTGTGAATAATACTATCTCCCAGTAAGAACTCCTAATAAGAACTCTAATAAAGACTCCCCAGTAAGAACTCCCCCAATAAGAACTCCCCAATAAGAATACAATAAGAACTCCCCAGTAAGAACTCCCAATAAGAACTCCCCAATAAGAACTCCCCAATAAGAACTCCCAATAAGAACTCCCCAATAAGAACTCCCCAGTAAGACCTCCCCAGTAAGAACTCCCCAATAAGAACTCCCCAGTAAGAACTCCCCAGTAAGAACTCCCCAATAAGAACTCCCCAGTAAGAACTCCCCAATAAGAACTCCCCAGTAAGAACTCCCCAATAAGAACTCCCCAGTAAGAACTCCCCAATAAGAACTCCCCAATAAGAACTCCCCAATAAGAACTCCCCAATAAGAACTCCCCAGTAAGAACTCCCCAGTAAGAACTCCCCAATAAGAACTCCCCAGTAAGAACTCCCCAATAAGTACTCCGCAATAAGAACTCCCCAGTAAGACCTCCCCAGTAAGAACTCCCCAATAAGAACTCCCCAGTAAGAACTCCCCAGTAAGAACTCCCCAGTAAGAACTCCCCAATAAGAACCCCAATAAGAACTCCCCAATAAGAACTCCCCAATAAGAACTCCCCAGTAAGAACTCCCCAATAAGAACTCCCCAGTAAGAACTCCCCAATAAGAACTCCCCAATAAGAAACTCCCCAGTAAGAACTCCCAATAAGAACTCCGCAATAAGAACTCCCCAGTAAGACCTCCCCAGTAATAACTCCCCAGTAAGAACTCCCCAGTAAGAACTCCCCAGTAAGAACTCCCCAATAAGAACTCCTCAGTAAGAACTCCCCAATAAGAACTCCCCAGTAAGAACTCCCCAGTAAGAACTCCCCAATAAGAACTCCCCAGTAAGAACTCCGAGGTAAAAACTCCACAGTAAGATCTCCACAGTAAGATCTCCACAGTAAGAACTCCACAGTAAGAACTCCCCAATAAGAACTCCCCAATAAGAACTCCCCAGTAAGAACTCCACAGTAAGAACTCCACAGTAAGAACTCCCCAATAAGAACTCCACAGTAAGAACTCCTCAATAAGAACTCCCCTGTAAGAACTCCCCAATAAGAACTCCCCAATAACAACTCCCCAGTAAGAACTCCCCAATAACAACTCCCCAATAACAACTCCCCAATAAGAACTCCTCAATAAGAACTCCCCAGTAAGAACTCCCCAGTAAGAACTCCCCAGTAAGAACTCCCCAGTAAGAACTCCCCAATAAGAACTCCACAGTAAAATTCCATAGTAAGAACTCCACAGTAAGAACTCCCCAATAAGAACTCCCCCAAAATAACTCTAATCCACCTTGAAATAACAGTGCTCAAGCATATTTCCTAAATTATTCATAGCAGGTCCACACTACAATTGGAGCTATGTATTAAAATATGAATTGCATATGGTCATGTTCAGTTCAATATGAAAGGCCATAACTACTGAACCTATTGCAGAGGTAACGGAATTAGATCTATTTTCATCATACCCCATGCTGTGGTCTTATAACAGTCCTTTCACCCAGTTACTTTGCGGTTGTTTAACATGACACTGTAAGTATATCTATTTTCAGATGGTGGGCTGGTGATCAGCTGCAGGTATGGGAAGCATCCCGGCCCTGCAGCCCCAGCACGCCCTTGCTCATCAGTTTGGCAACGTTTCTGCTCCCTGAGTCTCAGCTGTCCAGTGGGGTGCGCCAAGTCACAGCAGGAACGCCTGCCTCCGTCTAGGGCCTGTCTCATTCTGGGGTTTCTCTCTCTGCTTCACATTACTCAGCACCCAGAGTGTCCGCCCACACACAGCTGCCCAGGCCCCACCAGCCAGACCTCTCGGCTGCAGGAACCTTGTGTTCCGGGAGGTGAAACCTGGGTTCGGGAGGTGAAACCTGGGTTCTGGGAGGGGAATCTGGGTTCGGGAGGTGAAACCTGGGTTCCGGGAGGGGGAATCTGGGTTCGGGAGGTGAAAGCTGGGTTCAGGAGGTGAAACCTGGGTTACAGAAGGGGGAATCTGGGTTCCGGGAGGTGAAACCTGGGTTCCGGGAGGGGAATCTGGGAGGTGAAACCTGGGTTAATCTGGGTTCGGGAGGTGAAACCTGGGTTCCGGGAAAACCTGGGTTACAGAAGGGGGAATCTGGGTTCCGGGAGGTGAAACCTGGGTTCCGGGAGGTGAAACCTGGAGTTACAGAAGGGGAATCTGGGTTCTCCTGGGTTCAGGGGGAATCTGGGGTGGGGGGGGTTGGGGGTTACACTGAAATGATAGTTAAACTGATAATGAGATGATTTTGAGCAAGTGTTGCACATTTATTTCTCGAGAATGTAATGTCAAATAACCATGTTTATGAGTTGCTTTTTGATTTTAACCAATGACATTTGACCTAATTTAAACAAATAACTTCAAAGAATTTATGAATGTACAAATGTCTCATTCACGGGACATTTCTCAGATAATGGTATTGAATTACCTGCAGTAAGACCTCATTTGAGGGACAACCTTTAATGGCTTGAAAGCTCTACATCATGTATCAATCTCAATCCACGGAAGGGCCGAGTGTCTGTGGCTTTTCGCTCCTCCCTTGTACTTGATTAAGGAATTAAGGCCACTAATTAGAAATGAACTCCTTCACCTGGTTGTCTAGGTCTTAATTGGAAGGAAAAACCCAAAACCAGCAGACCCCAGGCTCTCCAGGAGTTTGACACCCCTGCTCTAAATCTTCCTGTGGAACAGAGAGATTGTGAGTAAGACTTACATTGCAAGAGTATGTTCACTTTTACCATATCTGTCTCCTCTCTATTACAGAGTTTAACTTGAGTTGTTTTAACTGTATTGCACATGTAGCTTATTAACAGAGAAAACATTACATTCATCACATTTCAAATGTCTATTGTTTTAAGTATCCATGTGAACATTTAAAGGGTTGAACTAAATTTAACGTAGAACAATTATCGTTATATTGAGCAAACAAAAGCATGCAAACCAAATCAATTAAGAAAAGGAAGGGGGGCATGTCCGCATAGCTCCTTGCACCATATAAATCAGCTGGTATTACTTTCATGTGCCCAAGGGGGCTCTAGTGTACCATAGTGGCCACTGTCAGGAGGACCATAACCTGCCTCTATCAGACTGAAGAGAGACTGACTGGGCTGGGGGCACTGTGCACTTTAACGATCTGAATGAACAAAACGGAATGATGCAAAAAATAATAGTAAACATTTCCCCTAAAAGAAACAGCTCATATTTACCATCAGCACAATCTGATATATTTTTTTATTTAATTAAGAACAAATTATTATTATTTACAATGATGGCCTACCCCAGCCAAACCCAGACACCGCTGGGCCAATTGTGCACTGCCCTATGGGATTCCCAATCACAGCCAGATGTGATGCAACCTGGATTTGTACCAGGGACTGCAGTAACACTTTTGCACTGAGATGCACTGTCTTAGACCACTGCGCCACTCGGAAGCTACTATATAAACGTTTGTGTAAAACTACTGTGAAATCTACTCAAACGGTTTCAGCACAATAATAACAGTGTAGCTGTATCTATCTGTATTCCAAGGTAGTGAACAGTACTTGATGAGCTAGCTCAGGGCACTGCTGGATTTTAATGATGTCGAAGATGTTTATAGTGTGTCCTTCAGCTTGTTACAGTATACTGACACAAGCAGTCCATAAATCATCATACATAGCTATGGTAAAAATCAATACCAAAGTGCTTGCTCAGCGCTAAGCCGTAATAAGTTTGTTCAGCTATCTAACAGCTTCAACTTTGCTTGTAATGCTGTTTGACCTACAGGTTAAGATCAGAACATGGTTAATTTGTTTTGTAATAGAGACGTTCTAATCCTTAATGAAGCGTCTATTAGTGAGGCTATTGATGGCACAATTGTAATCAGTTGGTCAAAACAGACACTGCATTTCAATTTTTGATTATTTTGTACTGGGGGGAACCCAGATAAATGGTCAATAAAGCTCAAAAGCTTTAAACGGTCATTAAATGTTCATCCAGTCTGATCTCGTCGGTGCGTTTTGAACAGGACTCACACTGGGTTTTATTCTCATGCACGTGTTTCATCCTCCCGAAGAGAGACCATGAATACAGTCGCTGACCCCGGGACCCACCTACCAAGTATTTATAAGAGATATTAAGAGATATTGTCCACATTAAACATCATTATTAAAAGCCATAACTGGATTCAGAGTAAAGGCCCGACAATGTTTATTGGATAGAATGGTGATTTTCATCATAATTGGTGGAAATGTTAATGGATTCGACACTTTGATGATGGTACTACCAGTTGAGTTACACGGGAATTGTAGTAAAGCATGAAAGCGTATGCTGTTCCTCAGAATGTTTCATTTTTGCATTCCATCTGGTTCTCATGTACAAACCCATTCCATCCGGTTTTCATGTACAAACCCATTCCATCTGGTTCTCATGTACAAACCCATTCCATCCGGTTTTCATGTACAAACCCATTCCATCCGGTTTTCATGTACAAACCCATTCCATCCGGTTTTCATGTACAAACCCATTCCATCCGGTTTTCATGTACAAACCCATTCCATCCGGTTTTCATGTACAAACCCATTCCATCCGGTTTTTATGTACAAACCCATTCCCTACGGTTTTCATGTACAAACCCATTCCATCCGGTTTTCATGTACAAACCCATTCCATCCGGTGTACAAAACCCATTCCATCCGGTTTTCATGTACAAAACCCATTCCATCCGGTTTTTATGTACAAACCCATTCCACTGCTTTTCATGTACAAAACCCATTCCATCCGGTTCTCATGTACAAACCCATTCCATCGGTTTTCATGTACAAACCATTCCATCTGGTTTCATGTACAAACCCATTCCATCCGGTTCTCATGTACAAACCCATTCCATCCGGTTTTCATGTACAAACCCATTCCATCCCATTCTCATGTACAAACCCATTCCATCCGGTTTTCATGTACAAACCCATTCCATCCGGTTTTCATGTACAAACCCATTCCATACGGTTTTCATGTACAAACCCATTCCATCCGGTTTTCATGTACAAACCCACTCCATCCGGTTTTCATGTACAAACCCATTCCCTACGGTTTTCATGTACAAACCCATTCCATCTGGTTCTCATGTACAAACCCATTCCCTACGGTTTTTATGTACAAACCCATTCCATCCGGTTCTCATGTACAAACCCTTTCCATCCGGTTTTTATGTACAAACCCATTCCATCCGGTTTTTATGTACAAACCCATTCCCTACGGTTTTCATGTACAAACCCATTCCATCCGGTTTTTATGTACAAACCCATTCCATCCGGTTCTCATGTACAAACCCATTCCATCCGGTTTTCATGTACAAACCCATTCCATCCGGTTTTCATGTACAAACCCATTCCCTCCGGTTTTCATGTACAAACCCATTCCATCCGGTTTTTATGTACAAACCCATTCCATCCGGTTTTCATGTACAAACCCATTCCATCCGGTTTTCATGTACAAACCCATTCCATCCGGTTTTCATGTACAAACCCATTCCATCCGGTTTTCATGTACAAACCCATTCCATCCGGTTTTTATGTACAAACCCATTCCATCCGGTTTTCATGTACAAACCCATTCCATCCGGTTTTCATGTACAAACCCATTCCATCCGGTTTTCATGTACAAACCCATTCCATCCGGTTTTCATGTACAAACCCATTCCATCCGGTTTTTATGTACAAACCCATTCCATCCGGTTTTCATGTACAAACCCATTCCATCCGGTTTTCATGTACAAACCCATTCCATCCGGTTTTCATGTACAAACCCATTCCATCCGGTTTTCATGTACAAACCCATTCCATCCGGTTTTCATGTACAAACCCATTCCATCCGGTTTTCATGTACAAACCCATTCCATCCGGTTTTCATGTACAAACCCATTCCATCCGGTTTTCATGTACAAACCCATTCCATCCGGTTTTTATGTACAAACCCATTCCATCCGGTTTTCATGTACAAACCCATTCCCTACGGTTTTCATGTACAAACCCATTCCATCCGGTTTTTATGTACAAACCATTCCATCCGGTTTTCATGTACAAACCCATTCCATCCGGTTTTTATGTACAAACCCATTCCATCCGGTTTTCATGTACAAACCCATTCCATCCGGTTTTTATGTACAAACCCATTCCATCCCATGTACAAACCCATTCCATCCGGTTTCATGTTTTTTATGTACAAACCCATTCCATCCGGTTTTTATGTACAAACCCATTTCCATCCGGTTTTCATGTACAAACCCATTCCATCCGGTTTTCAAACCCATGTATGTAAAACCCATTCCATCCGGTTTTATGTACAAACCCATTCCCATCCAGTTTTCATGTACAAACCCATTCCATCCGGTTTTCATGTACAAACCCATTTCCATCCCATTCCATCGGTTTTCATGTACAAACCCATTCCATCCGGTTTTCATGTACAAACCCATTCCATCCGGTTTTTATGTACAAACCCATTCCATCCGGTTTTCATGTACAAACCCATTCCATCGGTTTTTATGTACAAACCCATTCCATAACCCCATTCCATCCGGTTTTCATGTACAAACCCATTTCCATCCGGTTTTCATGTACAAACCCATTCCATCCGGTTTTTATGTACTAAAAAAACCACCCCAAAATACAACCTGGTGTGAAAAAATTACTAATATAACCGTGTGGGATTGGTTTTAAGTGATTGCTATAAATGGGCCAGACATTTCCAGAAACACAACATATGTAAAATAATATGCACAAGAGAGAAGATATTGTCATAGTTTCTGAAGCGTAAACAGTTTATGAAATGTTGCATAATATGACAAGAGGAGTCTCAGCGTCAAAAACAACCTAACAAAGCACTGGTGGACCACAGAGGATATGTGGTTGTGTTTTAAATGTAGGTCTCTCTTTATGTAGTGTTGTGTTGTCTATCTTGTCATGATGTGTGTGTATGTTAACCTATATATATATATATATATATATATTATTTATTTTTAAAACAAATCCCAGCAGGAGGCCTTTTGCCTTGGTAGGTTGTCATTGTAAATACCACAATGGGTTCTTTAACAGACTTTCCTGTTTAAACTCTCCACCACAGGCGGACCACAGAGAGGATATGTGGTCGTGTTTAAACTCTCCACCACAGAGGATATGTGGTCGTGTTTAAACTCTCCACCACAGAGAGGATATGTGGTCGTGTTTAAACTCTCCACCACAGTTTAAACTCTCCACCACAGAGGATATGGGTGTGTTTAAACTCTCCACCACAGAGAGGATATGTGGTCGTGTTTAAACTCTCCACCACAGAGAGGATATGTGGTTGTGTTTAAACTCTCCACCACAGAGAGGATATGTGGTCGTGTTTAAACTCTCCACCACAGAGGATATGTGGTCGTGTTTAAACTCTCCACCACAGAGAGGATATGTGGTTGTGTTTAAACTCTCCACCACAGAGAGGATATGTGGTTGTGTTTAAACTCTCCACCACAGAGAGGATATGTGGTGGTGTTTAAACGCTCCACAGGTGCCATACATAATCACAGCCTGACTTGTAAATGAAGTTAACCAGGAGCTTAACGTCATGTCATTGTATTGTCCTGCAAAGGTACTATAATGCTTTAAATTTACTTCACATTCTCCAAGGATTAGTTACTGTAAGTGCCGTTCAAATTCGTGCTGGACTGGCTCTCAGCTTCTAGAGAATAGTCTGTACTGTGGTCGTGTTAAAATGGCCTTCTCGAACCAACAAGCCTTTATATCCGGTACTACGGCCCCTATGAACAAGTCGGCCTTGTTGGCAGCCCCAACACATGTTTTAAAACCGGGTTCCATAGAATCGCCATTAAAGTGACGAGGCACTGCTATCAGCTTGTAACTCCTACGTTTTGGCAGGGAGAACCCCACATACTGCTGCTTTTGGGGGAGCTCTGATGTCTTCCTGATGTATGTCGAGTGAGAGGTGGAGGCCTCAGCGGCTGACCCTGGAGTAGCTGTGTTTTTGGGTCTATTGCCTGTTAGACAGGACTGCAGACTGGGTCTACTTTCTGTTAGACAGGACTGCAGACTGGATATGACTAGACTGCATGCACCATGAAATACTGCAAACTCACAGACTTACCAAATGTGGCAGCAACACATCGTCATGATGTCACATATCCCAGCAGCATCTGTAACCAGCACATGGCTATCACCAGCACATGGCTAAAAGGATCAAAATGAGAGCCACCAACAAGGTTTTTAATGAGGATATTCCAAAATGGCTGCTTCATTGTCTCCTTCATAACATAAATGGCGACAAAGAATAGTTTGTCGTTATTTGACTCATTGGTTTTCCATGTCACAAGTCACAAGTCAATGGGTAATGATAGATCCCTATACCTTAGAGTGATCTTCCCTGTCATGTTGACACCTGTCGTCTGACTCAGAGACTCAGGCTCTGGTGTCCTTTAACTTGACCCATTTGACTTATCGAGCAGGTCTCCATGGTGATGTTATTCATCGATCTCAAATGTTCCAGATCTTAATCACATAGATCTTAAATGCCCCAGATCTTAAAAACATAGATCGTAAATGCTCTAGATCTTAAACAGATCTTAAATGCTCTAGATCTTAATCACATAGATCTTAAACACAAATCTTAAAAACATAAATCCTTAAATGCTCTAGATCTTAAAAACATAGATCTTAAATGCTCTAGATATTAAAAACAGATATTAAATGCCCCAGATCTTAAAAACATAGATCTTAAATGCTCTAGGTCTTAAATGCTCCAGATCTTAAACACATAGATCTTAAAAACAGATATTAAATGCTCTAGATCTTAAAAACATAGATATTAAATGCTCTAGATGTTAAAAACCTAGATTTTAAATGCTCTAATAATATTTTTTTGCTTTAATAATGTACATGAACAGAGTCACAGTCTGTAAGCTGATGAAGAAAATGCTGAAGAAAATACAAGCCCACCCTAGTATACTCTGTGTGTGACTCCGCCAGTCTGGCAGGCTGGCCTGGTGGGGTAGAGAGGGAGGAGGAGTTACACAGGCAGGCCTGGTGGGGTAGAGAGGGAGGAGGAGTTACGCAGGCAGGCCTGGTGGGGTAGAGAGGGAGGAGGAGTTACGCAGGCAGGCCTGGTGGGGTAGAGAGGGAGGAGGAGTTACGCAGGCAGGCCTGGTAGGGTAGAGAGGGAGGAGGAGTTACGCAGGCTGGCCTGGTGGGGTAGAGAGGGAGGAGGAGTTACGCAGGCTGGCCTGGTGGGGTAGAGAGGGAGGAGGAGTTACGCAGGCAGGCCTGGTGGGGTAGAGAGGGAGGAGGAGTTACGCAGGCTGGCCTGGTGGGGGAGAGGGAGGAGGAGTTACGCAGGCTGGCCTGGTAGGGGCAGAGGAGGAGGAGTTACGCAGGCAGGCCTGGTGGGGTAGAGAGGAGGAGGAGTTACGCAGGCTGGCCTGGTAGGGTAGAGAGGAGGAGGAGTTACGCAGGCAGGCCTGGTGGGGTAGAGAGGGAGGAGGAGTTACGCAGGCTGGCCTGGTGGGGTAGAGAGGGAGGAGGAGTTACGCAGGCTGGCCTGGTGGGGTAGAGAGGAGGAGGAGTTACGCAGGCTGGCCTGGTGGGGTAGAGAGGGAGGAGGAGTTACGCAGGCTGGCCTGGTAGGGTAGAGAGGGAGGAGGAGTTACGCAGGCTGGCCTGGTGGGGTAGAGAGGGAGGAGGAGTTACGCAGGCTGGCCTGGTAGGGTAGAGAGGGAGGAGGAGTTACGCAGGCTGGCCTGGTGGGGTAGAGAGGGAGGAGGAGTTACGCAGGCTGGCCTGGTAGGGTAGAGAGGGAGGAGGAGTTACGCAGGCTGGCCTGGTAGGGTAGAGAGGGAGGAGGAGTTACGCAGGCTGGCCTGGTGGTTTTTATAGGCGTGGGGAGTGTCAGCATGATCAACTTCAACATGACCTGCCACTTTTGACTGGCCTTAAAAACAGTTTGCAATCTGATCCTACTGCTGAGCACTCATCTATGTCCCTCTGCCTCTCTGTCTCTCTCATACAACCCTGCATCATCTGGAGAAAGAGTTGTCACCATGTGATTATCCTTCTATTTGTATATTTCCAATGATGTCAACCCGCAAGTAAGTGTAAGAAATCTGGATTTTGTACAGTGCTTTATAGTGTGTCATCATGCAATGTGTTCCTCGGGAAAGAGTGACAGATTATTGGGATATTCTATAGAGGAGCAAATTCAATTGGCGATATCAAGGTTGATACTAGTGAAATTTGATTCAGCAATATCTGCAGCCAAGTCTGCTGCAAACAAAAAATAAAACAATGGCTCTCAATTATGAACACACGTTGACAGCCACCATTCCAAAACAATATAGTAGCCTAGTTCTCGTATCTCACAATTTTATAATGTACCAAAAAAGTACAGTTTCGCCCTTTTTGCTGAGCAACCAGAGAGAGGTACACAGAGGGATAATAAAGGCGTCTTTTTTTTGATGAGGCTCTGAGCCACAAAACTTGAAGAGAAAAGGTGTATCCGGAAGTTGCGTATTACACTGCCATGTGTTAGGCTGGGGAAAATGAAGCAGGAATTTTCTGAGCTGGCTAGCAACATAATAAACTTTAGAAAAATATATATTTTTTTCATTAGAACAGTTTCAGACGACCTTGAAAAACATTCATCCCTACACCACGTAGAGGATAAGTCAAGCTTTGGATGCATAATGAATGAAAGAATAGGCCCTGGCACAGTTAGGAACAGAACAGCACGGCATGCCAAGCAGGAAGTATCAACACTCATGTCAAGCCTCTCACAGCACAGCATCCTCCTGTATTAGTGCCATGCAAATGAACACTCCAATGCTTCCTGAGGTGTCTCTCTAATGCAGCCCTGTTAATGACAGTCATTAGACCAAGGGCCCGGGAGAGAGGACTAACAAGGCAGCATCCTCATGATCTCCACACCTTCAGTAATAAAAACATGTCAGACACAGTAGAAAAATGGAAATTGCTGAATTTGCTAACAGGATGGACATGTTTCTGCTGACCACAAACAGCCCCTCCGGTGATGAATGCATTCTTGGCATAGTCTTTGTGTTTTTTAGGACTTAAGAAATCAAGAGTATCAATGTGGGGCGGCAGGTAGCCTAGTGGTTAGAGCGTTGGGCCAGTAACCGAAAGGTTGCTGAATCGAATCCCTGAGCTGACAAGGTAGAAATATTGTAATTCTACCCCCAAACAAAGCAGTAAACACTATTCCTAGTAATATATGCCATTTAGCAGACGCTTTTATCCAAAGCGACTTACAGTCATGTGTGCATACATTCTACGTATGGGTGGTCCCGGGGATCGAACCCACTACCCTGGCGTTACAAGCGCCATGCTCTACCAACTGAGCTACAGAAGCCTGTCAATGTAAGAATTTGATCTCAACTGACTTGCCTAATTAAATTTTAAAAAATGTCCCAGCTGGAGGGCTGTGTAGCTTTAATTGGCAGCGGCCACTCTCTTCCAGAGTGACCTGACATGATCAGCTTCTTATTGCTGTCATTTTAGCTGAAGTATGGCCAAGAGGCTACAACCTTAATGTACTTTAATATGTCTGACATAGAGTATGAACAAGTGAGCTTAGGGTATCCCGCACATTGATTTCTGATTCGTTCACACAACACAAAAAAATACAGATGGAATATTTTGAAAGGTTTTCTTGGTTTAGGAAAACAAAATACATGGAGATGTGACTGCAATCCACACTTTGGGTTGCTATGATGTGTTATAATGTGCTATAATGTGTGTATTTTATTTAAGAGCAGTTTTTTGTGTTTTTTTTTCATTTACAGTACATATCCTCCCTGCTGTACATCAGTCACAGACGAGATGAAAACAAAACGTCTTATGGCGGCTTTAAACAGCTTGTCCTTGGATCATATGCACTATTCTGGATGATGTCAATACGTTGAGCGTGCCAGGCTCCAATCCATCCCTGACCCTCTCTCTCTATTCCTTCCCCTGTGTATCTCTATGCTGTTGAGAACAAATCAAAGGGTCGCATTTTTTACTTATGTAACACTGAGCAGACCGCGAGTGTAGGAGATGTGAAACAGACAGACTGAAATGGATCATTAGGAAGGGAAGTTTCATCAAAGCCAGCAGCCCTGTAGAGGAGAATAGGGATGTTAGGATCCATTAAATGGTTTCCTACACCGGTTACATTTGAGCTCTCGTCACCTCTGTTAAACTTCAGATATTACTTTGACCTCTGCTTAAGAAGATTTTCATAAAAATAGAATAGTGGTATTTCAAGAGTACCTGTGAATTACTGTACATGTGTGTGTAGATATTTATGTGTCTATGTATGGTATAATGAACCTGGGTGTGAATACAGAAATATTTTGCTCATATGACACAAAATGTAAAATATGTGACTCATATTGGGAGAGAATAGGAAAATAGCATCTCAAGACAAGAGGATCTGGGTGTTTTCCCTCTGGATACAGATGAGAGGATCTGGGTGTTTTCCCCTCTGGATACAGATGAGAGGATCTGGGTGTTTTTCCCTCTGTATACAGATGAGAGGATCTGGGTGTTTTTCCCTCTGGATACAGATGAGAGGATCTGGGTGTTTTCCCCTCTGTATACAGATGAGAGGATCTGGGTGTTTTCCCCTCTGGATACAGATGACAGGATCTGGGTGTTTTCCCCCTCTGGATACAGATGAGAGGATCTGGGTGTTTTCCCCTCTGGATACAGATGACAGGATCTGGGTGTTTTCCCCTCTGGATACAGATGAGAGGATCTGGGTGTTTTCCCTCTGGATACAGATGAGAGGATCTGGGTGTTTTCCCTCTGGATACAGATGAGAGGATCTGGGTGTTTTCCCCTCTGGATACAGATGAGAGGATCTGGGTGTTTTCCCCTCTGGATACAGATGAGAGGATCTGGGTGTTTTCCCCTCTGGATACAGATGAGAGGATCTGGGTGTTTTCCCTCTGGATACAGACGAGAGGATCTGGGTGTTTTCCCCTCTGGATACAGATGAGAGGATCTGGGTGTTTTCCCCTCTGGATACAGATGAGAGGATCTGGGTGTTTTCCCCTCTGGATACAGATGAGAGGATCTGGGTGTTTTCCCTCTGGATACAGATGAGAGGATCTGGGTGTTTTCCCTCTGGATACAGATGAGAGGATCTGGGTGTTTTCCCCTCTGGATACAGATGAGAGGATCTGGGTGTTTTTCCCCTCTGGATACAGATGAGAGGATCTGGGTGTTTTCCCCTCTGGATACAGATGAGAGGATCTGGGTGTTTTCCCTCTGGATACAGATGAGAGGATCTGGGTGTTTTCCCCTCTGGATACAGATGAGAGGATCTGGGTGTTTTCCCTCTGGATACAGATGACAGGATCTGGGTGTTTTCCCCTCTGGATACAGATGAGAGGATCTGGGTGTTTTCCCCTCTGGATACAGATGACAGGATCTGGGTGTTTTCCCCTCTGGATACAGATGACAGGATCTGGGTGTTTTCCCCTCTGGATACAGATGACAGGATCTGGGTGTTTTCCCCTCTGTATACAGATGACAGGATCTGGGTGTTTTCCCTCTGGATACAGATGAGAGGATCTGGGTGTTTTCCCCTCTGGATACAGATGAGAGGATCTGGGTGTTTTCCCCTCTGGATACAGATGAGAGGATCTGGGTGTTTTCCCTCTGGATACAGATGAGAGGATCTGGGTGTTTTCCCTCTGGATACAGATGAGAGGATCTGGGTGTTTTTCCCTCTGGATACAGATGAGAGGATCTGGGTGTTTTTCCCTCTGGATACAGATGAGAGGATCTGGGTGTTTTTCCCTCTGGATACAGATGAGAGGATCTGGGTGTTTTTCCCTCTGGATACAGATGAGAGGATCTGGGTGTTTTTCCCTCTGGATACAGATGAGAGGATCTGGGTGTTTTTCCCCTCTGGATACAGATGAGAGGATCTGGGTGTTTTTCCCTCTGGATACAGATGAGAGGATCTGGGTGTTTTCCCCTCTGGATACAGATGAGAGGATCTGGGTGTTTTTCCCCTCTGGATACAGATGAGAGGATCTGGGTGTTTTTCCCTCTGGATACAGATGAGAGGATCTTTTTTTCCCATTGGATACAGATGAAACCAATGTTTTTCCTTGGATACAGATGAGAGGATCTGGGGTTTTTTCCTCTGGATACAGATGAAAGGATCTGGGTGTTTTTCCCTCTGGATACAGATGAGAATCTGGAGTTTTTCAACTTTAAACGAGCAGTTTGGAGTTTTTCCTCTGTCCACAGCAAGCACCTGTGTTTTTCATGTATACAGATGAGAGGATCTGGGTGTTTTTCCTTTGGATAGATGAGAGGATATGAGAATGGCTCCCTGGGATACAGATGACAGGCAGCAGTCACCAGGAGTCTTCCACCAAACCAGGGTAATTAAGAGTCATTAGTCACTGAGGACTAAGCCATCGACAGAAACAAAGGACACACTCATTATTTCAGCAGAGTCACCAGGAGAACCACCATTTAAAATGCAGGGAGGAAAATCTCCTTCAGCAGTCACCTGTATAACATGCCACTTTCAGCCAGGGTAAATATGGGCATAGCAGTCACCAGGAGAATGCCACCAACCAGGGTAAATATGGGCAGCAGTCACCAGGAGAAGCCACCAGCCAGGGTAAATATGGGCAGCAGTCACCAGGAGAAGCCACCAGCCAGGGTAAATATGGGCAGCAGTCACCAGGAGAAGCCACCAGCCAGGGTAAATATGGGCAGCAGTCACCAGGAGAAGCCACCAGCCAGGGTAAATATGGGCAGCAGTCACCAGGAGAAGCCACCAGCCAGGGTAAATATGGGCAGCAGTCACCAGGAGAAGCCACCAGCCAGGGTAAATATGGGCAGCAGTCACCAGGAGAAGCCACCAGCCAGGGTAAATATGGGCAGCAGTCACCAGGAGAAGCCACCAGCCAGGGTAAATATGGGCAGCAGTCACCAGGAGAAGCCACCAGCCAGGGTAAATATGGGCAGCAGTCACCAGGAGAAGCCACCAGCCAGGGTAAATATGGGCAGCAGTCACCAGGAGAAGCCACCAGGGTAAATATGGGCAGCAGTCACCAGGAGAAGCCACCAGCCAGGGTAAATATGGGCAGCAGTCACCAGGAGAAGCCACCAGCCAGGGTAAATATGGGCAGCAGTCACCAGGAGAAGCCACCAGCCAGGGTAAATGGCAGGTAAATATTCACAGGTTTAGGGGTTTCACTTCAGTGAAAAAAAAAAGGAAAAAAAGGGAAAACAGCTTTGAATCCCTGCCATGTATTTAAATATTTTAAATTGAATATAAGCATTCCACTCAAAGTTTAAAAAAACAAAAAAACATGATCTTTCATTTTTAATTGACTGTCAAAGTTGTGCATCTGCACAGTCCTATGGAAGATGGATAGGCAATTTCACTGTCTTTATGAAGCTAATGCCATTGTTAGATGGATGGTGGAAATTACGCTTAAATGAAGGTGACTTATTCTACTTGTGCCTTTCCTTTTCTGAGGTGCTGCATTAGGTCACTGCCACACTATAATACAATCTGATTAAATAAGCTCCTGGCAGGATTCAAGTCGTTTATGAATTGCCTTGACAAGTATTTTAGAGGGCCATACAAAATGTGATTCACACTTGACTGCCTCAGCCAAGGTAACGCTGTGCTTGTCAAATAACTATAAACAAAATACCAACTCATGTGTTTCCTAACACACCAATATTCAAATAAGTATTCCATCCCATAGTGTTTCTATTCACTGCCATTTCCAAGAACGTATTATATCCAAAATACACATACACTCCAGCTCTGTTGCCAAGTGGGGTCTGCAATTGTGTTCACGATGTGAGAAAGATATTGATTAATGTATGATAACAAGCCCCAGTCTCAGAGCTGAGGGGATTTTACAGATTAAATATACTGCACTAAGGTAAGACTTACATTACAGAGAGGAACAAAAAACTCTCTCCAACACAACCTAAGATATAAAGATATTTGAAAACAACTCACCTCCAAAAAACAGGACCATCACCAAAGACTCTTCCTGTCACCAATGATGTCATTAAGCTCAAAACATATATATTTTTAAACCTTCAATGTCAATACCAAATACATAGTATAGCTTTTATATCTAAACCAGCTAACAAGGCCTCAAAGCCAGCTGTAGGAGTATATAAAACAGCTAACAATGCCTTGAAGCCAGCTGTAGGAGTATATAAAACAGCTAACAAGACCTTGAAGCCAGCTGTAGGAGTATATAAAACAGCTAACAAGACCTTGAAGCCAGCTGTAGGAGTATATAAAACAGCTAACAAGGCCTTGAAGCCAGCTGTAGGAGTATATAAAACAGCTAACAAGACCTTGAAGCCAGCTGTAGGAGTATATAAAACAGCTAACAAGGCCTTGAAGCCAGCTGTAGGAGTATATAAAACAGCTAACAAGGCCTTGAAGCCAGCTGTAGGAGTATATAAAATAATAATAATAATAATAATAATAATAATAATAATAATAATATAATATAATAATAATAATAATATAATAATATAATATATGCCATTTAGCCACGCTTTTATCCAAAGCGAACAAGACCTTGAAGCCAGCTCAGGAGTATATAAAACATACATTCCTTGAAGCCAGCTGTGGTCCTGGAATAAAACAGCTAACCTGGCCTTGAAGCCAGCTGTGCTCTACCAACTGAGCCACAGAAGGACCACTGTAGGAGTATATAAAACAGCTAACAAGGCCTTGAAGCCAGCTGTAGGAGTATATAAAACAGCTAACAAGACCTCAAAGCCAGCTGTAGGAGTATATAAAACAGCTAACAAGGCCTTGAAGCCAGCTGTAGGAGTATATAAAACAGCTAACAAGGCCTTGAAGCCAGCTGTAGGAGTATATAAAACAGCTAACAAGACCTCAAAGCCAGCTGTAGGAGTATATAAAACAGCTAACAAGGCCTTGAAGCCAGCTGTAGGAGTATATAAAACAGCTAACAAGACCTCAAAGCCAGCTGTAGGAGTATATAAAACAGCTAACAAGGCCTTGAAGCCAGCTGTAGGGGTATATAAAACAGCTAACAAGGCCTTGAAGCCAGCTGTAGGAGTATATAAAACACCTAACAAGACCTCAAAGCCAGCTGTAGGAGTATATAAAACAGCTAACAAGGCCTTGAAGCCAGCTGTAGGAGTATATAAAACAGCTAACAAGGCCTTGAAGCCAGCTGTAGGAGTATATAAAACAGCTAACAAGGCCTTGAAGCCAGCTGTAGGAGTATATAAAACAGCTAACAAGGCCTTGATGCCAGCTGTAGGAGTATATAAGACAGCTAACAAGGCCTTGAAGCCAGCTGTAGGAGTATATAAAACAGCTAACAAGGCCTTGAAGCCAGCTGTAGGAGTATATAAAACAGCTAACAAGGCCTTGAAGCCAGCTGTAGGAGTATATAAAACAGCTAACAAGACCTCAAAGCCAGCTGTAGGAGTATATAAAACAGCTAACAAGGCCTTGAAGCCAGCTGTAGGAGTATATAAAACAGCTAACAAGGTCTTGAAGCCAGCTGCAAGGAGTATATAAAACAGCTAACAAGGCCTTGAAGCCAGCTGTAGGAGTATATAAAACAGCTAACAAGACCTTGAAGCCAGCTGTAGGAGTATATAAAACAGCTAACAAGACCTCAAAGCCAGCTGTAGGAGTATATAAAACAGCTAACAAGACCTCAAAGCCAGCTGTAGGAGTATATAAAACAGCTAACAAGGCCTTGAAGCCAGCTGTAGGAGTATATAAAACAGCTAACAAGGCCTTGAAGCCAGCTGTAGGAGTATATAAAACAGCTAACAAGGCCTTGATGCCAGCTGTAGGAGTATATAAGACAGCTAACAAGGCCTTGAAGCCAGCTGTAGGAGTATATAAAACAGCTAACAAGGCCTTGAAGCCAGCTGTAGGAGTATATAAAACAGCTAACAAGGCCTTGAAGCCAGCTGTAGGAGTATATAAAACAGCTAACAAGGCCTTGAAGCCAGCTGCAAGGAGTATATAAAACAGCTAACAAGGCCTTGAAGCCAGCTGTAGGAGTATATAAAACAGCTAACATGGCCTTGAAGCCAGCTGTAGGAGTATATAAAACAGCTAACAAGGCCTTGAAGCCAGCTGCAGGAGTATATAAAACAGCTAGCAAGGCCTTGAAGCCAGCTGTAGGAGTATCTAAACCAGTTAGCAATGCCTCAACCAGTTAGCAAGGCCTCAATGCCAGCTGTAGGAGTATCTAAACCAGTTAGCAATGCCTCAACCAGCTGTAGTATTTAAACCAGCTAGCAATGCACGAAGCCAGCTGTAGGAGTATATAAACCAGCTAACAAGGCCTTGAAGCCTGAGGTTTGTGATTGCCTATCCAATATACAGTGTAAATGGGGTCAGATTGCACTTCCTAAGGCTGCCGCTAGATGTCAATAGTCTTTAGAATGTTGTTTCAGGCTTCTATTGTGAAAGGGGAGCGAATAAGAGCTGTTTCAACCAGGGGTCTGGCAGAAAGCATTTAGCCAAGTCTTGCGCGTGGCCGTGAGCGCAAGCTCCGTTCCCTTTCATTT
Organism: Oncorhynchus keta; assembly: GCF_023373465.1. Lineage (NCBI taxonomy): Eukaryota > Metazoa > Chordata > Actinopteri > Salmoniformes > Salmonidae > Oncorhynchus > Oncorhynchus keta. The sequence continues at coordinate 47,234,758 of NC_068427.1, read as the reverse complement.
CTAAAGACAAAGGAATTGTCCGGTTGAAACATTATTGAAGATTTATGATAAAAACATCCTAAAGATTGATTATATACATCGTTTGACCAGTTTCTACGAACTATAATGGAACTTTTTTGACTTTTTGTCTGGACTTAGTGCCCGCGTCTTGTGCATCTGGACGCGCTAACAAAAAGGAGGTGTTTGGACATAAAGATGAACTTTATCGAAAAAAACCCTAACATTTATTGTCTAGCATGGAGACCTGGGAGTGCCATCAGATGAAGATCATCAAATGTAAGTGATTCATTTTAATGCTATTTCTGACTGTTGTGACATCTCTCCTTGGTTGGAAAATGACTGTATTGTTTTGTGTGCCTAGGCGCTGACCTAACATAATTGCAAAGTGTGCTTTCACCATGAAGCCTTTTTGAAATCTGGCACAGCGGTTGCATTAAGGAGAAGTTTATCTTTAATCCCATGTTTAACACTTGTATCTTTCATCAAAGTTTATGATGAGTATTTCTGTAATTTGATGTGGCTCTCTGCACTTTCACCCGATGTTTGTTTGGGACAATGCCTTTCTGAACATAACGCACCAATTTCAAATTAGGTTTTTGGACATAAATATGAACTTTATCGAACAAAACATACATGTATTGTGTAACATGAAGTCCTATGAGTGCCATTTGATGAAGATCATCAAAGGTTAGTGATTAATTTTATCTCTATTTCTGCTTTTTGTGACTCCTCTCTTTGACTGGAAAATGGCTGTATGCTTTTTGTGACTTGGCGCTGTCCTCAGATAATTGCAATGTATGCCTTCGCCTTAAAGCCTTTTTGAAATCGGACACTGGTTGGATTCACAAGAAGTTTATCTTTAAAATGGCGTCTAATACTAATATAATTCAAAATTGAGGAATTTGAATTTGGCACCCTGCAATTTCACTGGCTGATGTGGGACGCTAGCGTCACACATTTTTTAAAATTGTGCCCTCATTTAACTAGGCAAGTCAGTTAAGAACAAATTCTTATTTTCAACGATGGCCTACGAACCTGTCTGTTCAGGGGCAGAATGACAGATTTGTACCTTGTCAGCTCAGGGATATGAACTTGCAACCTTCGGTTACTAGTTCAATGCTCTAACCACTAGGCTACCCTGTCGCCCCATATCCTAGAGAGGTTATTAAACCAGCTGTAGGACAATCTAAACCAGTTTGTAAGGCCTTGAATCCAGCTGTTGGCGTACGTAAACCAGCTAGCAAGGCCTTGAAGCCAGCTGTAGGCGTACGTAAACCAGCTAACAGGACAGAATGTCCCCTTGGTCTGACTTTAAATAACTGGACAGAATGTCCCCTTGGCCTGACTTTTATTCCTCACCTTATCCCCAATGTCTTTAATTTGCCATCCTAAGGTAACAAGTTTTTTTCTCACTGTGCCCTGTAACGTCAGTCCTTTAATAGACATTTCCTGGTGTGACAAGGGGAGCGAGAGAAGCGCAGAGAGTGAGGAACATGTTTATTTGTGTGCCTGCACGTCTCTCCAGCGATTCTCTCTGCTCCACTCACCCAGCTGCTGGCTGGAGGAGTGATTCATGGGCCTGACAAATGCCTGTTGCAGTTGGATCTTTCCTTGATCATCCCAAATGTCTGGACAGCACTGTCATTCACCATTGCCCAAATTATCTCTGTATTGACTGCAGAACCCTCTATGACAGCTCCGTAATGGCTAATTACCCAGAATGCTTTGGGCGATTTTAAACCCCAGAGTGTTCCTCCTCTCGCCATGCTGCTGCAGCCGCAGTTTGTTCTGAGGGGCACTTTTTTCCGTCCCCACCTCAGCACTTTTTCCCGTCCCCACCTCAGCACTGTTTCCCATGTTTCCACCTCAGCACTGTTTCCCATGTTTCCACCTCAGCACTGTTTCACCTGTTTCCACCTCAGCACTGTTTCCCCTGTCCCCCACCTCAGTACTGTTTCACCTGTTTCCACCTCATCACTGTTTCCCCTGTTTCCACCTCAGCACTGTTTCCCCTGTCCCCAACCTCAGCACTGTTTCATCTGTTTCCACCTCATCACTGTTTTTCCCTGTTTCCACCTCATCACTGTTTCCCCTGTCCCCCACCTTATCCTGTTTCCCCTGTTTCCACCTCAGCACTGTTTCCCCTGTTTTCACCTCAGCACTGTTTCTCCTGTTTCCACCTCAGCACTGTTTCCACCTCAGCACTGTTTCCACCTGTTTCCCCCTCAGCACTGTTTCCACCTCAGCACTGTTTCCACCTCAGCACTGTTTCCCCCTCAGCACTGTTTCCCCTGTCCCCCACCTTTACACAATTTCACCTGTCCCCCACCTCTTTACTGTTTCCCCTGTCCCCCACCTTTACAACGTTTCCCTGTCCCCCACCTCTCACTGTTTCCCCTTTCCACCACCCCCACTGTTTCCCCTGTTCCCCACCTCTCACTGTTTCCCCTGTCTCCCACCTTTACACCGATTCCCCTGTCCCCCACCTCAGCACTGTTTCCCCTGTCCCCCACCTCAGCACTTTTTCCCTGAATCAATCGCTCAAATTGTGCACTGTCAAACCCCTAGCTAAAGACTGATAACTCTAGTTAGACTGATAACTCTAGTTAGACTGATTACTCTAGTTAGACTGATAACTCTAGCTAGACTGATAACTCTAGTTAGACTGATTACTCTAGTTAGACTGATTACTCTAGTTAGACTGATAACTCTAGCTAGACTGATAACTCTAGTTAGACTGATTACTCTAGTTAGACTGATTACTCTAGTTAGACTGATTACTCTAGTTAGACTGATTACTCTAGTTAGACTGATTACTCTAGTTAAAAAAAAACTGGTAACTAGTTAAATACTGGTAACTCTAGCTAAAGGCTAGTTAGACTGATAACTCTAGCTAAAGACTGATATCAGTCTGACTAGAGTTATCAGTCTTTAGCTAGAGTTAACTCTAGTTAGACTGATAACTCTAGCCAAAGACTGATAGAGTAATATGGTCAGTTTTTTTTCCTTTAAAAATTAAACATTTCTCTGTGGAATAAACTAAACTGAATTGGGCAGGGGGGGACTGAACGTCCAAACATAAAGGTCCCTAGAAATGCTAGCTTTAGAAACGGGTCTACATTTCAATGAGAAGGTGACAGAGGGAAGAGACAGAGAGATAGAGCGGAAGACACTGAGAAATAAGATGAAGGTGAGTGAATAGAGAGTACAAAACCACATTATGACTTAGGGAAGATGATGAGGTCCCCAGAGGATGGACAGAGCGGCGAGGGAGCAGCTTTTCTACACAAAGAATACAGCAATTTGACACGTCCTGTCCAGGCTCTGCACTGTCCTTAATTACCAGCACCTCCCGGCCCCCCAGGCTCCCTGCTTTGGTTGCAATGTGTTCCTCACCTCCAGCCAACCAACACACCATGTGTCGTCTCCCCATCAGCGTAGAGGTGGAAATGGATGGCCTCTGTAGTGATCTGTGGAGAGGAGGGACACCAAATAAAGGCAGCCCTACCTCAGTTCGCAGCAGCTCAGATCTTGACAGACAAGGATCCCATCACGGCCTCACCTGGCTAAACTAGCTGCTCTTACTGCTCCACTGACCCGTATTATGGATGCCCTTTACACAAGTCACTTCTGCTGATTGGTGGATATGAGGCTCAGAAAGGTCCACTGATGATGATATAATGACAGATTGTTTAAAAAAGTAATGATCACCTGAGTCCCCTCTGGATGACAATTAATCGTTTTTATCATTAGACAATATAGACCAAAGTACACTTTCACTGTAACAGGAGAAAACTGGCTAATATTTCTACAGCCAAATAATAATTTATTGCTCATTAACTATCAGTATATTGTATGTTACTTTTATTCTGATCATTTGTAATAATCAATTGTGGAATTATGTATTGAGACCATTTTACTAATTAATTAAAAATGAAAAGCTGAAAATGTCTTGAGTCAATAAGTATTCAGCCCCTTTGTTATTTTCAAAATATAATCTATTTTTGGGCTGACTGTGGTCAATTTGCAGTGTACAATTTATTATAATTATTATGTTCCAGTCCCCCGACCATCCGCTCCGACAAAAACCTAGTTGCCTACCCCTGCTCTAGGGGTCAAGGGTCAGTGGTATTTGGGAGTGTATGTAACCAGTCACCTGCTGCTAGATCCTATTAGCACAGCTTGGGGTTAAACCAACGATCACCATGACGACCACACAAATATGATCATTTGATGAAAGAAACAAGATACGGACAACCGTAAAGTAACAAGAGCATTAGTATAATAAATAAACACTCAACCTCCAAGTGAGTTTACAATTGTTGACACTCCTCAAATGAATTAGCAAAATATTTTAGCCAAAATATGATTTTTAAGTTTGTGTTTCATAGTAGGAGAAAAAGCTGTTATATCTTACACAGAATGTTGTTTTTGCCTATAACACTACAAACAGACCACACCCTCATCAGAGACTTCCTTATCATCTCTACTCTCATTGGTACTACACGGTGTTGCTTAAATCGCGCATTTCAAATAAAATTGTATTGGTCACATATAGGTGTTTAGCAGATGTTATTGTGGGTGTTTAGCGAACTGCTTCTGCTTCTAGCTCCGACAGTGTAGTAATATCTAACATGTAATATCTGACAAATTACACAACATATACCCAATACACACAAATCTAAGTAAGAATGAATTAAGACTATATACATATGGACGAGCGGAACAGACTAAAATACAGCAGAATAGTATAGAATACAGTATATACATATGAGATGAGTAATGCCAGATATGTAAACACTATTAAAGTGACTAGTGTTCCATGCGTTGGGCAGACCGCACCACCCTCTGGAGAACCTTGTGGTTGCGGGCGGTGCAATTGCTGTACCAGGCGGTGATACAGCATGACAGGATGCTTTCAGTTGTGCATCTGTAAAAGTTTGTGGGGGTTTTAGGTGACAAACCAAATTTATTCAGACTCCTGAGGTTGAAGAGGTTCTGTTGCGCTGCCTTCACCACGCTGTCTGTGTGAGTGGTCCATTTCAGTATGTCAGTGATGTGTACACCAAGGAACTTGAAGCTTTCCTCCTTCTCCACTGCAGTCCCGTCGATGTAAACTCAGCAAAAAAAGAAATGGCCCTTTTTCAGGACCCTGTCTTTCGATGATAATTCGTAAAATTCCAAATCATTTCACAGATCTTCATCGTAAAGGGTTTAAACACTGTTTCCCATGCTTGTTCAATGAACCATAAACAATCAATGAATATGCAACTCTCGAATGGTCATTTAGACACTAACAGCTTACAGATGGTAGGCAATTAAGGTCACAGTTATGAAAACTTAGGACACTAAAGAGGCCTTTCTACTGACTCTGAAAAACATCAAAAGAAAGATGCCCAGGGTCCTTGCTCATCTGCATGAATGTGCCTTAGGCATGCTGCAAGGATGCATGAGGACTGCAGATGTGGCTAGGGCAATAAATCGCAATGTCCGTACTGTGAGATGCCTCCGTACTGTGAGACAGGATGGACAGCTGATTGTCCTCGCAGTGGCAGACCACATGTAACAAACAACACCTGCACAGGATCGGTACATCCAAACATCACACCTGCGGGACACGTACAGGATGGCAACAACAACTGCCCGAGTTACACCAGGAATGCACAATCCCTCCATCAGTGATCAGACATTCTGCAATAGGCTGAGAGAGGCTGGACTGAGGGCTTGTAGGCCTGTTGTAAGGCAGGTCCACACCAGACATCATTGGCAACAACGTTGCCTTTGGGCACAAACCCACCGTCGCTGGACCAGACAGGACTGGCAAAAAGTGCTCTTCACTGACGAGTCGGGGTTTTGAACTCACCTGGGGTGATGGTTGGATTCTCGTTTATCGTTGAAGGAATGAGCCTTACACCGAGGCCTGTACTCTGGAGCGGTACTCACAGCAATCTCAATGCTGTGCCTTACAGGGAAGACATCCTCTTCCCTCATGTGGTACCCTTCCCACAGGCTCATCCTGACATGACCCTCCAGCATGACAATGCCACCAGCCATACTGCTCGTTGTGTGCGTGATTTCCTGCAAGACAGGAATGTTCTGCCATGGCCAGCAAAGATCCCGGATCTCAATCCCATTGAGCACGTCTGGGACCTGTTGGATCGGAGGGTGAGGGCAAGGGCCATTCACCCCAGAAATGTCTGGGAACTTGCAGGTGCCTTGGTGGAAGAGTGGTATAACAAGAACTGGCAAATCTGGTGCAGTCCATGAGGAGATGCATTGCAGTTCTCAATGCAGCTGGTGGCCACACCAGATACGGTCTGTTACTTTTGATTTTGACCCCCCCCTTTGTTCAGGGACACATTATTCAATTTCTGTTAGTCACATGTCTGTGGAACTTGTTCAGTTTATGTCTCAGTTGTTGAATCTTGTTATGTTCATTCAACTATTTACACATGTTAACTTTGCTGAAAATAAACGCAGTTGACAGTGAGCGGACGTTTCTTTTTTTTCTGAGTTTATATCTGGGGGGTGCATCTTCTGCTGTTCCCTGAAATCCACGATCTTCTCCTTTGTTTTGTTGACGTTGTTTTCCAGGCACCACACATCCAGAGCCCTCACCTCCTCCCTGTAGGCTGTCTCGTCATCGTTGGTAATTATGCCTACCACTGTTGTGTCGTCTGCAAACTTGATGATTGAGTTTGAGGCGTTCTTGGCCTCACAGTCATTGGTGAACAGGGAGTAGAGGAGGGGGCTGAGCACACACCCTTGTGGGGCCCCAGTGTTGAGGATCAGTGGAGTGGAGGTGATGGGGGTGGCCCTTCAGGAAGTCCAGGACCTAGTCGCACAGGGTGGGGTTCAGACCCAGGGCCTCAAGCTTAATGATGAACATGGAGGGTACTATGGTGTTGAATGCTTAGCTATAGTCAATAAACAGCATTCTTACATATGTATTCCTCTTGTCCAGATGGGATAGGGCACTGTGCAGAGTGATGGAGATTGCATCGTCTGTGGATCTATTGGGGCGGAGAGGAGGACCCGGGAGAGAACAGAGGGATTGCGGCAAGACTCATCTCTTCTGTAACGCCATCATCAAATCTGATTAGCACTTCAAAACTACTCCTGTAGTACACTATAGAGACTCATTTGTTAAAACGAAGGGAAGTGATATTGCGTATAATTCTGAATGTTGCTTGATAGTTATTTCTCTTTAGTTAACTGGATGCATCACATACTGTAGTCTTACTGACTGGAAGAGTGACATTGGTTTATTCGAGCAACCCAGTCTGACCCAGTGAACTGTTCCTATTGCAGGCTAAAATCAATTATAAAGAGAAAGATTGGGTATATAATCCTCCTTAAAACTCCTTATACAGTATGATTAGCCTTAATGAGTTCCATCTGAAAGCGTGGCACAGGAGGAATTCATTAAAGCCGAGCTGCTTGTAATCAGACAGGCTAATATGGATTTTGCCGACACTAGAAACTGTTCTGAAAGACAGAAATACACCAGGGCCTCTTGAAAGAAAGCAAAGCATCCGGGTACCAAAATACCTGCCATGCACTGATGACACCACGAGTGTTAACGATCGCTATAACGACAGTTCAAGCAACATCTGTTTGATTTACAATACACCAACCATGAAACACCACTGAGACAAAACCATGTGATCAATACACACACTGTAACGGTCGTCGTAGGTGGAAGAAGAGGAGGACCAATGCGCAGCGTGGTAAGTGTCCATGTTTTTAATAAAATAACTGAACACTGAACAAAGCAACAACAAAACGACAAACGAACAGTCCCGTAAGGTGATGAAAAAACACGGAACAGAAAATAATCACCCACAAAACACAGGTGGGAAAAGGCTGCCTAAGTATGATTCTCAATCAGAGATAACCAGGCTACCTAAGTATGATTCTCAATCAGAGATAACCAGGCTACCTAAGTATGATTCTCAATCAGAGATAACCAGGCTGCCTAAGTATGATTCTCAATCAGAGATAACCAGGCTGCCTAAGTATGATTCTCAATCAGAGATAACCACGCTACCTAAGTATGATTCTCAATCAGAGACAACCAGGCTACCTAAGTATGATTCTCAATCAGAGACAACCAGGCTACCTAAGTATGATTCTCAATCAGAGACAACCAGGCTACCTAAGTATGATTCTCAATCAGAGATAACCAGGCTACCTAAGTATGATTCTCAATCAGAGACAACGAACGACACCTGCCTCTGATTGAGAATCATACCAGGCCAAACACATAAACACAACATAGAAACAAGAACATAGACTACCCACCCCAACTCACGTCCTGACCAAACTAAAACAAAGACACAACAAAGGACTAAGGTCAGAACGTGACACACACACACACACACACACACACACACACACACACACACACACACACACACACACACACACACACACACACACACACACAAAAACTACGGAATTTAGAATTTCACGAGAACTGTTACAAAAAAACAATATTGGGAGAACATTTTTAATGCTTACTTGTAATACTTCTTTAGGTATATAAACAACTTTGAAATGGTGTTGCTTTATTTTCTGGCGGCCCTCTAAGATGTTTGGTCTCCCCTCCCTGTTTAGGTCGAACACGTTGTTGATTCAAACTCATCATGAGGCTTGAGGTCACCCTGTCTCAGACTTGGCTAGTTATATATAATATAATAATATAAATAATATAGTTAGCTGCTAGTTAGCTGCAGCCCACCTGGTGGCCCAAGGGAAATCACAGCAGCCATACTCACAGGAGAGGATCTGACAGCCAGGCCCCGCACATCAGAGAGGGGTCCAGGCTAGAAAGGAGGGGAGAGAGGGGTCCAGGCTAGGAGAGAGGGGATCCAGGCTACGAGGGAGAGAGGGGTCCAGACAAGGAGGGAGAGAGGGGTTCAGGTTAGGAGGGAGAGAGGGGTCCAGATTAGGAGGGAGAGAGGGATCCAGGCTAGGAGGGAGAGAGGGGTCCAGGCTAGGAGGGAGAGAGGGGTCCAGGCTAGGAGGGAGAGAGGGGTCCAGATTAGGAGGGAGAGAGGGGTCCAGGCTAGGAGGGAGAGAGGGGTCCAGACTAGGAGGGAGAGAGGGGTCCAGGTTAGGAGGGAGAGAGCGGTCCAGACTCGGAGGGGTCCAGACAAGGAGGGAGAGAGGGGTCCAGGCTAGGAGGGAGAGAGGGATCCAGGCTAGGAGGGAGAGGGGATCCAGGCTAGGAGGGAGAGAGGATCCAGGCTAGGAGGGAGAGAGGGGTCCAGACTAGGAGGGAGGGGGAGAGAGGGGTCCAGGTTAGGAGGGAGAGAGGGGTCCAGACTAGGAGGGAGAGAGGGTCCAGACTAGGAGGGAGGGGGAGAGAGGGGTCCAGACTAGGAGGGAGGGGGAGATAGGGGTCCAGGTTAGGAGGGAGAGAGGGGTCCAGGCTAGGAGGGAGAGAGGGGTACAGACTAGGAGGGAGAGAGGGGTACAGACTCGGAGGGAGAGAGGGGTCCAGGTTAGGAGGGAGGGAGGGGTCCAGGTTAGGAGGGAGAGAGGGGTCCAGACTAGGAGGGAGAGAGGGGTCCAGATTAGGAGCGAGAGAGAGGGGTCCAGGCTAGGAGGGAGAGAGGGGTCCAGATTAGGAGGGAGAGAGGGGTCCAGATTAGGAGGGAGAGAGGGATCCAGGCTAGGAGGGAGAGAGGGGTCCAGGCAAGGAGGGAGAGAGGGAGAGAGGGGTCCAGGCTAGGAGGGAGAGAGGGGTTCAGGCTAGGAGGGAGAGAGGGGTCCAGGCTAGGAGGGAGAGAGGGGTCCAGGCTAGGAGGGAGGGAGGGGTCCAGACTAGGAGGGGAGAGGGGGTCCAGGCTAGGAGGGAGAGGAGTCCAGGCTAGGAGGGAGAGAGGGGTCCAGGGTAGGAGGGAGAGTGGGGTCCAGGTTAGGTGGGAGAGAGGGGTCCAGATTAGGAGGGGTCCAGGCTAGGAGAGAGAGGGGGTCCAGGCTAGGAGGGAGAGAGGGGTCCAGACCAGGCTAGGAGGGAGGGGGAGATAGGGGTCCAGGCTAGGAGGGAGAGAGGGGTCCAGGCTAGGAGGGAGAGAGGGGTCCAGGTTAGGAGGGAGAGAGGGGTCCAGACTCGGAGGGAGAGAGGGAGAGAGGGGTCCAGGCTAGGAGGGAGAGAGGGGTCCAGGCTAGGAGGGAGAGAGGGGTAGGAGGGAGAGAGGGGTCCAGGCTAGGAGGGAGAGAGGGGTCCAGGTTAGGAGGGAGAGAGGGGTCCAGGCTAGGAGGGAAAGGGGGGTCCAGGTTAGGAGGGAGAGAGGGGTCCAGACTAGGAGGGAGAGAGGGGTCCAGACTAGGAGGGAGAGAGGGGTCCAGGCTAGGAGGGAGAGGGGGGTCCAGGTTAGGAGGGAGAGAGGGGTCCAGACTCGGAGGGGTCCAGACAAGGAGGGAGAGAGGGGTCCAGGTTAGGAGGGAGAGAGGGGTCCAGACTAGGAGGGAGGGGGAGATAGGGGTCCAGGCTAGGAGGGAGGGGGAGATAGGGGTCCAGGCTAGGAGGGAGGGGGAGATAGGGGTCCAGGCTAGGAGGGAGAGAGGGTTCCAGGCTAGGAGGGAGAGAGGGGTCCAGGCTAGGAGGGAGAGGGAGGTCCAGGTTAGGAGGGAGAGGGAGGTCCAGGTTAGGAGGGAGAGAGGGGTCCAGACTCGGAGGGGTCCAGACAAGGAGGGAGAGAGGGGTCCAGACTCGGAGGGGTCCAGGCTAGGAGGGAGAGAGGGTTCCAGGTTAGGAGGGAGGGGGAGATAGGGGTCCAGGCTAGGAGGGAGGGGGAGATAGGGGTCCAGGCTAGGAGGGAGGGGGAGATAGGGGTCCAGGCTAGGAGGGAGAGAGGGGTCCAGGCTAGGAGGGAGGGGGATATAGGGGTCCAGGTTAGGAGGGAGGGGGAGATAGGGGTCCAGGCTAGGAGGGAGAGAGGGGTCCAGGCTAGGAGGGAGAGAAGGGTCCAGACTAGGAGGGAGGGGGAGATAGGGGTCCAGGCTAGGAGCGAGGGGGAGATAGGGGTCCAGGCTAGGAGGGAGGGGGAGATAGGGGTCCAGGCTAGGAGGGAGGGGGAGATAGGGGTCCAGGCTAGGAGGGAGGGGAGATAGGGGTCCAGGCTAGGAGGGAGGGGGAGAGAGGGGTCCAGGCTAGGAGGGAGAGAGGGGTCCAGGCTAGGAGGGGTCCAGCTCCCCAAAATCTCCTAATCTCTACTGTGTCTGTATCATACCTATGTGCTCGGACACTACAATGCTCTTTCTCTTCACAGTGACTGAATTATTTATTTAATAAATCAAATCAAATTTTATTTGTCACATACACATGGTTAGCAGATGTTAATACGAGTGTAGCGAAATGCTTGTGCTTCTAGTTCCGACAATGCAGTAATAACCAACGACTAATCTAACTTAACAATTCCACAATTACTACCTTATACACACAAGTGTAAAGGGATAAAGAATATGTACATAAAGATATATGAATGAGAGATGGTACAGAACAGCATAGGCATGATGCAGTAGATGGTATTGACTACAGTATATACATGATCACCATGATGCCAAACGACGACTGGAGTGGTGTAAAGTTCACCGGCATTGGACTGGAGCAGTGGAAACGCTGAATCACACAACGCTACAGTATGTAACTCTACAGCATACAATGACATTGTAGACGATTCTGTGCTTACCATTTTGTGGCAGCTGTTTGGGGAAAGCCATTTCCCGTTTCAGCATGACAATGTCCCCGTGCAGAAAGCGAGGTCCATACAGAAATGGTTAGTCGAGATCGGTGTGGAAGAACTTGACTGGCCTACACAGAGCCCTGACCTCAACTCCATCGAACACCTTTGGGATGATTTGTAACGCTGACCGCGAGCCAGGCCTAATAGCCCGACATCAGTGCTCGACCTCACTAATGCAGTTGTGGCTGAATGGAAGAAGCAAGTACCTGCAGCGATATTCCAACATCTAGTGGAGGCTGTTATAGCAGCAAAGGGGGAACCAACTTCATATTACTGCCCATGATATTGAAATGAAATGTTTGACACGCAGGTGCCCACATACTTTTGGTCATGTAGTGTATCTCTGGACTGTTTTAGACAGATCAGTTGTTTGTGATTAGCCTTCTCATATACAGTTACTGCTACAAAACTACAATACATTGGTTATTTCACTATCTTATTCATTACAACACTACAACACTATAACATTACAACACTATAAAACGACAACACTACAACACTACAACACTATAACATTACAACACTATAACACTACAACACTACAACACTACAACACTACAACACTACAACACTAACACTATAACACTACAACACTATAACACTATAACATTACAACACTACAACACTATAATACTACATACACTATAACATTATAACATTACAACACTATAACACTACAACACTATAATACTACATACACTATAACATTATGACATTACAACACTATAACACTACAACACTAACACTACAACACTATAACACTACAACACTATAACATTACAACACTACAACACTACAACACTATAACATTACAACACTACAACACTACATCACTATAACATTACAACACTACAACACTACAACACTATAACATTACAACACTATAACATTACAACACTACAACACTACAACACTATAACATTACAACACTACAACACTATAACATTACAACACTACAACATTACAACACTACAACACTACAACACTATAACATTACAACACTACAACACTACAACACTATAACATTACAACACTATAACACTATAACACTACAACACTACAACACAATAACACAATAACACTGCAACACTACAACACTACAACACTATAACACTATAATAATTAACACTACAACACTATAACACTACAACACTAACACTATAACACTATAACACTAACAATACAACACCATAACACTACAAAACTATAACACTATAACACTAACACTACAACACTACAACACCAACACTATAACACTATAACACTACAACACTATAACACCAACACTACAACACTATAACACTAACACTATAACACCAACACTACAACACTGTAACACTATAACACTAACACTATAACACTATAACACTACAACACTATAACATTACAACACTATAACACTACAAAACTATAACATTACAACACTACAACACTACAACACTATAACACTATAACACTATAACATTACAAAACTATAACATTACAACACTACAACACTATAACACTATAACACTATAACACTACAACACTACAACACTACAAAACTATAACATTACAACACTACAACACTACAACACTATAACATTACAACACTACAACACTACAACACTAAAACACTATAACACTATAACACTAACACTACAACACTACAACACTATAACACTAACACTATAACATTACAACACTACAACACTACAAAACTATAACATTACAACACTACAAGACTACAACACTATACCACTATAACACTAACACTAACACTACAACACTACAACACTACAAAACTATAACATTACAACACTACAACACTACAACACTAAAACACTATAACACTATAACACTATAACACTAACACTAACACTACAACACTACAACACTATAACACTAACACTATAACACTAACACTATAACACTATAACATTACAACACTATAACACTATAACACTATAACACTAACACTACAACACTATAACACTAACACTAACACTACAACACTATAACACTATAACATTACAACACTACAACACTACAAAACTATAACATTACAACACTACAACACTACAACACTATAACATTACAACACTACAACACTACAACACTAAAACACTATAACACTATAACACTAACACTACAACACTACAACACTATAACACTAACACTATAACATTACAACACTACAACACTACAAAACTATAACATTACAACACTACAAGACTACAACACTATACCACTATAACACTATAACACTATAACACTAACACTAACACTACAACACTACAACACTATAACACTAACACTATAACACTAACACTATAACACTATAACATTACAACACTATAACACTATAACACTATAACACTAACACTACAACACTATAACACTAACACTATAACACTACAACACTATAACACTATAACACTAACACTACAATACTACAACACTATAACATTACAACTCTACAACACTACAACACTATAACACTATAACACTATAACACTAACACTATAACACTAACACTAACACTAACACTACAACACTATAACACTATAACACTAACACTATAACACTAACACTATAACACTATAACATTACAACACTATAACACTATAACACTAACACTATAACACTATAACACTACAACACTAACACTATAACATTACAACACTACAACACTACAACACTATAACATTACAACACTATAACACTAAAACACTAACACTACAAGACTACAACACTATAACATTACAACTCTACAACACTACAACACTATAACATTACAACTCTACAACACTACAACACTATAACACTATAACACTATAACACTAACACTATAACACTAACACTAACACTATAACACTATAACACTAACACTAACACTACAACACTATATCACTAACACTATAACACTATAACACTAACACTATAACACTATAACACTATAACACTTTAACACTATAACACTAACACTATAACACTATAACACTATAACACTATAACACTAACACTATAACACTAACACTAATACTAACACTATAACACTATAACACTAACACTAACACTACAACACTATATCACTAACACTATAATACTATAACACTAACACTATAACACTATAACACTTTAACACTATAACACTAACACTATAACACTTTAACACTATAACACTAACACTACAACACTATAACACTACAACACTAACACTATAACACTACAACACTAACACTACAACACTATAACACTAACACTATAACACTATAACTACAACACTACAACACTACAACACTATAACACTATAACACTATAACACTACAACATTACAACACTATAACACTATAACACTATAACACTAATACTACAACACTACAACACTATAACATTACAATACTACAACACTACAACACTATAACATTACAATACTACAACACTACAACACTACAACATTTACAACACTATAGCATTACAATACTACAACACTACAACACTATAACACTATAACATTACAATACTACAACACTACAACACTACAACACTACAACACTATAACATTACAATACTACAACACTACAACACTACAACATTACAACACTATAACATTACAATACTACAACACTACAACACTATAACACTGCAACACTATAACATTACAATACTACAACACTACAACACTATAACACTACAACACTATAACACTATAACACTATAACACTAACACTATAACACTATAACACTATAACACTAACACTACAACACTATAACACTAACACTACAACACTATAACACTAACACTATAACACTATAACACTACAACACTACAACACTATAACACTATAATACTAACACTACAACACTATAACACTAACACTACAACACTACAACACTACAACACTATAACACTATAACACTATAACACTAACACTACAACACTATAACACTAACACTATAACACTACAACACTACAACACTATAACACTATAACACTATAACACTAACACTACAACACTATAACACTATAACACTATAACACTATAACACTACAACACTACAACACTATAACACTACAACACTACAACACTATAACACTATAACACTATAACACTACAACACTACAACACTATAACACTATAACACTACACTACAACACTATAACACTATAACACTATAACACTATAACACTACAACACTACAACACTACAACACTACAACACTACAACACTATAACATTACAATACTATGCACTACAACACTACAACATTAAACACTATAACATTAAATGTAACACTACAACACTATAACACTGCAACACTATAACATTACAATGTACAACACTACAACACTATAACACTACAACACTATAACACTATAACACTATAACAACACTACAACACTATAACACTATAACACTAAACACTACAACACTATAACACTAACACTACAACACTATAACACTAACACTATAACACTATAACACTACAACACTACAACACTATAACACTATAATACTAACACTACAACACTATAACACTAACACTACAACACTACAACACTACAACACTATAACACTATAACACTACTATAACACTACAACACTACAACACTACAACACTATAACACTATAACACTATAACACTAACACTACAACACTATAACACTATAACACTATAACACTATAACACTACAACACTACAACACTATAACACTACAACACTACAACACTACAACACTATAACACTATAACACTAACACTACAACACTAGTGGATGTCAACACTAAGTCGCTCTGGAACACTAAATGTAAATGTAAATGTAACACTACAACACTATAACACTATAACACTACAACACTACAACACTATAACACTATAACACTATAACACTACAACACTATAACACTAACATTACAACACTACAACACTATAACACTACAACACTACAACACTATAACACTATAACACTACACTACAACACTATAACATTACAACACTATAACACTATAACACTACAACACTACAACACTATAACACTACAACACTACAACACTATAACACTAACACTACAACACTACAACACTAAAACACTACAACACTATAACACTACAACACTATAACACTAACATTACAACACTGCAACACTACAACACTATAACACTATAACACTAACACTACAACACTACAACACTATAACACTACAACACTACAACACTACAACACTATAACACTATAACACTAACACTACAACACTATAACACTACAACACTACAACACTACAACACTACAACACTATAACACTAACATTACAACACTACAACACTATAACACTACAACACTACAACACTATAACACTACAACACTACAACACTACAACACTACAACACTATAACACTAACACTACAACACTATAACACTACAACACTATAACACTATAACACTACAACACTATAACACTACAACACTACAACACTACAACACTACAACACTACAACACTACAACACTATAACACTACAACACTACAACACTATAACACTACAACACTATAACACTACAACACTACAACACTACAACACTATAACACTAACACTACAACACTATAACACCACAACACTACAACACTACAACACTATAACACTATAACACTAACACTATAACACTAACACTACAACACTACAACACTACAACACTAACACTATAACACTACAACACTATAACACTATAACATTACAACACTACAACACTATAATACTACATACACTATAACATTATAACATTACAACACTATAACACTACAACACTATAATACTACATACACTATAACATTATGACATTACAACACTATAACACTACAACACTAACACTACAACACTATAACACTACAACACTATAACATTACAACACTACAACACTACAACACTATAACATTACAACACTACAACACTACATCACTATAACATTACAACACTATAACATTACAACACTATAACACTATAACACTACAACACTACAACACTATAACATTACAACACTACAACACTATAACATTACAACACTACAACACTACAACATTACAACACTACAACACTACAACACTATAACATTACAACACTACAACACTACAACACTATAACATTACAACACTATAACACTATAACACTACAACACTACAACACAATAACACAATAACACTGCAACACTACAACACTACAACACTATAACACTATAATAATTAACACTACAACACTATAACACTACAACACTAACACTATAACACTATAACACTAACACTACAACACCATAACACTACAAAACTATAACACTATAACACTAACACTACAACACTACAACACCAACACTATAACACTATAACACTACAACACTATAACACCAACACTACAACACTATAACACTAACACTATAACACCAACACTACAACACTGTAACACTATAACACTAACACTATAACACTATAACACTACAACACTATAACATTACAACACTATAACACTACAAAACTATAACATTACAACACTACAACACTACAACACTATAACACTATAACACTATAACATTACAAAACTATAACATTACAACACTACAACACTATAACACTACAACACTACAACACTACAAAACTATAACATTACAACACTACAACACTACAACACTATAACATTACAACACTACAACACTACAACACTAAAACACTATAACACTATAACACTAACACTACAACACTACAACACTATAACACTAACACTATAACATTACAACACTACAACACTACAAAACTATAACATTACAACACTACAAGACTACAACACTATACCACTATAACACTAACACTAACACTACAACACTACAACACTACAAAACTATAACATTACAACACTACAACACTACAACACTAAAACACTATAACACTATAACACTATAACACTAACACTAACACTACAACACTACAACACTATAACACTAACACTATAACACTAACACTATAACACTATAACATTACAACACTATAACACTATAACACTATAACACTAACACTACAACACTATAACACTAACACTAACACTACAACACTATAACACTATAACATTACAACACTACAACACTACAAAAACTATAACATTACAACACTACAACACTACAACACTATAACATTACAACACTACAACACTACAACACTAAAACACTATAACACTATAACACTAACACTACAACACTACAACACTATAACACTAACACTATAACATTACAACACTACAACACTACAAAACTATAACATTACAACACTACAAGACTACAACACTATACCACTATAACACTATAACACTATAACACTAACACTAACACTACAACACTACAACACTATAACACTAACACTATAACACTAACACTATAACACTATAACATTACAACACTATAACACTATAACACTATAACACTAACACTACAACACTATAACACTAACACTATAACACTACAACACTATAACACTATAACACTAACACTACAACACTACAACACTATAACATTACAACTCTACAACACTACAACACTATAACACTATAACACTATAACACTAACACTATAACACTAACACTAACACTAACACTACAACACTATAACACTATAACACTAACACTATAACACTAACACTATAACACTATAACATTACAACACTATAACACTATAACACTAACACTATAACACTATAACACTACAACACTAACACTATAACATTACAACACTACAACACTACAACACTATAACATTACAACACTATAACACTAAAACACTAACACTACAAGACTACAACACTATAACATTACAACTCTACAACACTACAACACTATAACATTACAACTCTACAACACTACAACACTATAACACTATAACACTATAACACTAACACTATAACACTAACACTAACACTATAACACTATAACACTAACACTAACACTACAACACTATATCACTAACACTATAACACTATAACACTAACACTATAACACTATAACACTATAACACTTTAACACTATAACACTAACACTATAACACTATAACACTATAACACTATAACACTAACACTATAACACTAACACTAATACTAACACTATAACACTATAACACTAACACTAACACTACAACACTATATCACTAACACTATAATACTATAACACTAACACTATAACACTATAACACTATAACACTTTAACACTATAACACTAACACTATAACACTTTAACACTATAACACTAACACTACAACACTATGACACTACAACACTAACACTATAACACTACAACACTAACACTACAACACTATAACACTAACACTATAACACTATAACTACAACACTACAACACTACAACACTATAACACTATAACACTATAACACTACAACATTACAACACTATAACACTATAACACTATAACACTAATACTACAACACTACAACACTATAACATTACAATACTACAACACTACAACACTATAACATTACAATACTACAACACTACAACACTACAACACTACAACATTTACAACACTATAGCATTACAATACTACAACACTACAACACTATAACACTATAACATTACAATACTACAACACTACAACACTACAACACTACAACACTATAACATTACAATACTACAACACTACAACACTACAACATTACAACACTATAACATTACAATACTACAACACTACAACACTATAACACTGCAACACTATAACATTTACAATACTACAACACTACAACACTATAACACTACAACACTATAACACTATAACACTATAACACTAACACTATAACACTATAACACTATAACACTAACACTACAACACTATAACACTAACACTACAACACTATAACACTAACACTATAACACTATAACACTACAACACTACAACACTATAACACTATAATACTAACACTACAACACTATAACACTAACACTACAACACTACAACACTACAACACTATAACACTATAACACTATAACACTAACACTACAACACTACAACACTATAACACTAACACTATAACACTACAACACTACAACACTATAACACTATAACACTATAACACTAACACTACAACACTATAACACTATAACACTATAACACTATAACACTACAACACTACAACACTATAACACTACAACACTACAACACTATAACACTATAACACTATAACACTAACACTACAACACTAGTGGATGTCATAAGGTGTATGCACCAATTTGTAAGTCGCTCTGGATAAGAGCGTCTGCTAAATGACTTAAATGTAAATGTAAATGTAACACTACAACACTATAACACTATAACACTACAACACTACAACACTATAACACTATAACACTATAACACTACAACACTATAACACTAACATTACAACACTACAACACTATAACACTACAACACTACAACACTATAACACTATAACACTAACACTACAACACTATAACATTACAACACTATAACACTATAACACTACAACACTACAACACTATAACACTACAACACTACAACACTATAACACTAACATTACAACACTACAACACTAAAACACTACAACACTATAACACTACAACACTATAACACTAACATTACAACACTGCAACACTACAACACTATAACACTATAACACTAACACTACAACACTACAACACTATAACACTACAACACTACAACACTACAACACTATAACACTATAACACTAACACTACAACACTATAACACTACAACACTACAACACTACAACACTACAACACTATAACACTAACATTACAACACTACAACACTATAACACTACAACACTACAACACTACAACACTACAACACTACAACACTATAACACTACAACACTACAACACTATAACACTATAACACTAACACTACAACACTATAACACTACAACACTATAACACTATAACACTACAACACTACAACACTACAACACTACAACACTACAACACTATAACACTATAACACTACAACACTACAACACTACAACACTACAACACTATAACACTACAACACTATAACACTACAACACTACAACACTACAACACTACAACACTATAACACTAACACTACAACACTATAACACCACAACACTACAACACTACAACACTATAACACTATAACACTAACACTATAACACTAACACTACAACACTATAACACTACAACACTAACACTATAACACTACAACACTAACACTATAACACTACAACACTACAACACTATAACACTATAACACTATAACACTACAACACTACAACACTACAACACTACAACACTATAACACTAACACTACAACACTATAACACCACAACACTACAACACTACAACACTATAACACTATAACACTAAAACTATAACACTAACACTACAACACTATAACACTACAACACTAACACTATAACACTACAACACTAACACTATAACACTACAACACTACAACACTATAACACTATAACACTACAACACTAACACTATAACACTAACACTACAACACTATAACACTACAACACTAACACTATAACACTATAACACTACAACACTAACACTATAACACTACAACACTACAACACTATAACACTATAACACTAACACTATAACACTAACACTACAACACTATAACACTACAACACTAACACTATAACACTACAACACTACAACACTATAACACTATAACACTATAACATGACACCACTACAACACTTCAACACTATAACACTACAACACTACAACACTATAACATTAAATCAAATCAAATCAAATCAAAATCACAACACTACAACACTATAACATTACAACACTACAGCACTACAACACTACAACATTACAATACCATAACATTACAACACTACAACACTATAACACTACAACATTACAATACTATAACATTACAACACTATAACACTAACACTACAACACGATAACACTATAACAAAAACACTACAACACTACAACACTACAACACTACAATACTATAACATTACAATACTATAACATTACGACACTATAACACTATAACACTACAACACTACAACACTATAACACTACAATACTATAACATTACAACACTATAACACTACAACACT